>NW_019640814.1:720316-758536 GCF_000599845.2 Trichogramma pretiosum
CGCAGAGACGGATGATGAGAAAGAGAGCGAAAGAAAATCAAACGTTCGTTTCTTTTTTTCTTTTTCGAAAAAAAAGAAAAAAGCGCAAAGTTTTCTTTTATCGTCGTTTTCTATTATCCTTTCTTTCGTGTTTCAATTTTGTTCTCTCTCTCGATCTCGATGATCGCATGAGGAAACCGAGCACAACCAAAGAAAGCAGAAAACCCAAAAAAAAGTCCGTGCGCGCGTGTGTGTGTGCGTGAACACACACACAACAACACCACGCGGACAAAAAAACCAAAAACAGCGTAAGAAAGCGCGCGCAGCGGTTTCACGCGAAGACGCAAGTGTCGATGGCGATCGCGGGCCGCGAGACGCGCGATCGCGCATCGACAAAAGATACACGTCGGTGCTTGTTTATCTCCGCGCAACTGCCGCAACAGTGGCAGCAGAGCGGGAGTGCAAGAACGTTTATGATCCTTCCGCAGGTTCACCCACAAAAACCTTGTTACGACTCTTACTTCCTCTAAATGATCAAGTTTGGTCATCTTCCCGGCACAATCGGCAACGTAGTAAACATATTGCCGCGCATCAGTCCGAAGACCTCACTAAATCATTCAATCGGTAGTAGCGACGGGCAGTGTGTACAAAGGGCAGGGACGTAATCAACGCGAGCTTATGACTCGCGCTTACTGGGAATTCCTCGTTCATGAGGAAAAATTTCAAGCCCCAATCCCTAGCACGAAGGAGGTTCAGCGGGTTACCCGGACCTTTCGGTCAGGGAGGACACGCTGATTCCTTCAGTGTAGCGCGCGTGCGGCCTAGAACATCTAAGGGCATCACAGGTCTGTTATTGCTCAATCTCGTGCGGCTAGACGCCGCCTGTCCCTCTAAGAAGATTAGTTTGTACGAGCAGCTCCAAGCTCGACTGATAGCGAGGCGAGGCTTTTAAGTTTAAAGTACGCTGCCTCATCGCGTACGGTGGTGGCCGGTCAATTGCACTAACCCGCTGCTAGATGGCGCCAGACGCACGCCCAAGTGAATCACCCACGTGACCCATCAGGCGTGGCGCAGAACTCTCAGCCCTTACAGAAGACATCCTTCGTCATTCATTGCTCTAAGTCCGTACGCATTACCTAGGCCGCGCACGCGAAACGCGCCTCCCGCGACTAAGTCCGTACGCATGACTTGCCGGAGTAACACACCTCACAACTCCCCCACCCCACAATGCTATCGCAAAAAGACGCTAAATGAAAGCGCCGCATCCAAGATGCGGCGTAACGCAAGACTAGCGCTACGTCAAGACGTGGCACGACGCAAAACCAATAAGCATTGAAAAGTGAAAGAGTGCGGTGTGTGATGCTCTAAAGCGTAGTATGGTTAGCCCGACACCGCCTTCCCCCACGGACCTTCCACGTGAAGGAACAGGGATTGAAGACGGCCGGTATCCATTCAGCACGCGCCAAGACGACTGGCAGTCGCCCCGACTTCGAGGACGTTCATATTTCCGCGCATGCTACCAGAAAGCACCTTGATCCGTGCGGCCGGAAAACCCGACCCTGCAAATGCTGCACGCGACAAGGTACCCGTGTCAGTAGCTTCGCTAAATAGTAGATAGGGACAGATGGTTGTTAAATGGCTCCTCGGAGTTTCCTCCATATCCTGGTTTTGATCTATCTCTCTATAGAGCTTAACACCCCGCTCTCGCGCATTGCTGCGGTCATTAAGCAGGTGGACCTACCACAAAAGTGCAGCAGCCACTCAGCCGCACGTCCCTCACCCAACGCACAAGAGTGAAGGGTGGGGGACTTACGTTGCCCAGCGGGGACCTCGAGGAGGTGGGCTGCCGGCTTAAAAGCACTGGTCGTATTGAGTCTTTGTTCTCTTGCCAGCTTGTTTATCTTCCTACTGATACCTGTAAAGCGGGTATCGTATTTCTTCTTTGGTTAAAGACTAGAGTTTCGTGAGGGTTCCTTGGTAATTACTAGAGTTTCTTGAGTATTCTTTGGTAATGACTAGAATTTACTGAGTGTTCTACAGTTTAACTGCATTTCTAAATGTGCTTTGGTTATTGACTAGATCTCAGTGATTTCCTGTTCAGGCATTCTGTGCCCTTCTTTCTTCTTTTCTTCTCAAGATCCTCTTGCACAGATCTTCGAAGTCTTTGTAGATATCTTCTTTTGTCCATTGATCTAGGGTCCTTGGCCAGGACTCGCCTCTTGCTTGGAGTTCCAGTAGGGTCTCGCTTCTCACATCCTCGTTTAAGCTGCATTCCATCAGGACATGCCTCGAGCTCTCGCTCTCCTCTTGTGCGCACTCACACCAGGGGTCAGGCGCCAGTCGAAAGCTGTTCAATCTCTCCCTGAAGTCTCCGTGTCCCGTGAGAAATTGGGCTGTGTAGTGGTTGGGCTTGATCCAGGACATGTTCATTCTTTCCACTACGCTAGGGAGGAATTCCTTTGTTATCTCTGCCGCACTTGTCTTCATCCACCTTTGTTGCCACTCTTCTAGAATTTTTGTTCTTATTGTTCTTTTTGATTTCGGCCTATTGCTCGTTTGAGTGAAAACCATCTCTTCGAAGGTAAACGGTATACCTCTCCTTATTTTGTACAAGAACATTATCTCTTTTAGGTGTAGGTCGAGTGGCAATTCCCCATTGATGACTTGTAGGGCAGCGGTGGATGTTGTGCTGTAGCCACGACACATTCTTAGCAGCGGTTGTCTTTGGAGGGATTGGATGCTTTCCGCTTGGGTGTTTTGTAAGCAGATGCCCCCAAGCTCCTGCGGCATAGAGAACTGTGGGTACAAATACCCCCATTGTATAGTGCCTTGATGCATCCAAACGGTACACCCCATGTAGACCTGCAGAGCACCGCTAGTCGGTCGAAGAGTCTGGTACCTTTAGCATTCATGTACTCTATGTGCTTAGTCATAGTGAGTTTTGTGCTCAGGTTAATACCTAGGTACTTAACGGTGTCCCCGTACTTGATGGACGAGTTGTCCTTGAGCTTGATGGTTGGAGGTCTTTTGCCTCCAGCTCGTGTGTTGACCAGAGAACCTGTGACCGATCCCGTGGTCAATACCCGTCTTTTACTTCGTTTGGTCTTGGCTCTGCCTGGTTTGTTGCTTCTGCCCTTAAGGACAATTTGCTCGGTCTTGGACTTGGATACCTGCAGGCCCTGCTGGTCCATCCAGCTGCATACTATGTCCGTCATGTGTTGTCCGTTTCTCTCAAGCTCTGCTCTGCTATCGCCCTCTATTAGTATAACTAAGTCGTCGGCGTACATGAACGCTTTGCCCTCTTCTCGGGCTATATCTTGTAGGAGGTCGTCAGTGCAGAGATTCCAGAAAGCCGGTCCAAGAATGGAGCCCTGTGGGCATCCCTTATGGAGCCGCCTCACCACCCTCTCGTAATCATTGCTGACTGTGATTTTTCTGTCCTTGAGATATCTCTCTATCATCCGGAACATGTCCACTGGGCAGTTCCTTTGTCGCAAGTTCCTTTGTCGCAGTAGATAGGGACAGTTCCGTGTGCTGCGTTCGAGCTTTGCGTAAGGGAGGTTTATACGCAAGTTGCGCTTACCACCCTTGCCCGGAGAGATTGCTGGATTCGACCAACAGAGTGAAGACCGCCAACTCTCGCCTTCAGAAATGCGCATGTTCTAATCCCTTCACCTGATGATCGGTCTTACGTAATCTCAAAGAGCGCGCGACCTATAACCCGGTCAAGAGCCCTATTCTTAGGTGAATAGGTACCGAACTTCACTTCTGCCTCACTTCTGCCTGCCAGTATCGGCCGCCTCTCTCCGTACCAGTTGGTACTCACTCACTCACACCTTACGGTGTCAAACCTGTATTTGCTACCAATTCCCATTGATCGCAAACCGATCCTACTCCTTTCCTCCACCGGCAGGCTGGCGACTTACTCTGACACTTCAAGTTGAGCCTGGGCTCGTGTTGGAACGTCAGAGCTGGCTATGCTTCGGAATTTCACTCGGTTTTCTACGCGGTGTTTGACTCGGGCATAGTTTATCTCGGAATGGTACTCGAGACCTGCGCCTAGCGAAGTTATTGACAGGCTGAAGATTGGCCCTCGGTTTGGGCACGCCGAGCTTAGCTACTCGACTTTTTTTGTTTTCTGTTGGTTCTTCTTGTCAACCCACTGCCACCCAGAGACCAACCCTTTTCCGCTCGAGGGCCAAACCAGGTCAGCGTGTGTAGAGTCGGGGAAAAGAGAGCCAGTTCGTACTAAAAACTCAAGACCCTTCTGGCCGACAAGAGGATCTCCGAACCTGCTTGGTGCTCTCTTCCCTGGGCACCATTGTTATACTCGCTGGTATGAGTGTCGAGGAGTCGTCGGCCGAGCTGTTACTGCCCTCCTGACTCCTCTGGCGCTTCGAGAACGGTCGCCGATCTCGCCTTGCGCTGTTGGCGTGTTTCAACAGATGGTATTGCCGGCTCGACAGATGGTAGCGTTGGCTGGCTGTCGTCTCGCTCTCGTCTCCTCCTATTGTCTCGTCTAGGCACTCGTCTCCTGTCTCCCCCTCCGTTGTTGCTGGATCGCGAGACAAGTGCTCTCCTGGCATACTTTTTGAGTTCGCCGAAGAGCACCTTATTTGCCACGAGACACTCCTTCGCGCATGGCCATGACCCTGTCTCGGCTATTGCGGCTTTGACGAGGGCTGTTCGCTGGGTTCTTCTTCTCGGACAGTCAAAGAGGACGTGATCCGCAGTTTCCGTAACCCCGCATGCGCAAAGGTGTGAGCTCGCCCGACAGTGCGCAAACTTGTAGTATGCGAAATTTCCATGTCCGGTCAAAAGTTGCGTGACGTAGTGATCCAGCTCGAGGCGGTACGAAAGGCGTCTTTCGATGTTGGGGAAGAAGACAAACGTCTCCTTCCCTGTGTCACTTGCGTTCCACTCTTCCTGCCAGACCTCGACGAGTCTGCGGAACACCCTTTCGGATGCAGACGCTCTGTTCGCCCTTACCTCTTCACTCGTCAAGTCAAGACCCTTGACGGACACGCTCGCTCCTTTCCTTATTCTGTACTCAGCGGTGCGCTGCATGAGCTTCAGATCCATGGGCATCTTTCCCGCAAGCACGTGCAGCGCACTGTGCGAAGTCGTCCCATATGCTTTAGTAAGCCCTATGAGAGCTGACCTTTGCGCAGTAAGAAGCTTCTTGCTGGATCCCGCTTTGTCAGACCACGCGGCCGCCGCATACGTGATTTTCGGAAGGAACACGCAGTCGTACAGGGTCGAGAGGTTGTTAAATCTCAGGCCCTAGTTCGCCTTGGAAAAACGCGTTACCTCGTGAAATCTCGTTGCGCTTTCGGAAGCTATCCTATCTGCGCGTTCGGTAAAGCTGAGCTCTTCCCCTACGTATAGCCCAAGATACTTGATTGGGTTCAGAGATCTCAGGCTTTTCCCGTCCAGGCGTGCAGTTGGCAGTCGACCCTCGAACTTTCCCTTCAACATGATCTTACCCGACTTCGGTACCGAGATCGCTAACTTATTCTCGAGGCACCAGTTGTGTACCTTCTTCAAAATGCTGTCTGCCCTCGCCTCGAGTTCTCCTCTAGTGTCACCGGGTATCACGATGATGACATCGTCCGCATAGGCTACCGACGGGACTCCCTCCTCCTTGATAAGATTAAGTAGTCCGTCTAGTTGTAAGTTCCAAGCAATAGGCCCGAAAATAGAGCCTTGCGGTGTTCCCTTAGTGACCTTTTTCGAGCACTCTTGGTGAGTGCCCTGAATGATCACCTCTCTTTCGTGGAGGTAATCTTTTAGAACTCGGAAGATATTCGCTGGACAACCTCTTGCCCGCAAGATGTTAATGAGTGAGGGCCACCACAGATTGTCGAAGGCGCCAGATATATCAAGTGGGATCGCACAGGCATAGTTAGAGTTGCTTTCTTCCACTACTTGTCGTAGCTTCAGGATCGCGTCCTCGGTGCTTCTGCCTACCTTGAAGCCAAACTGTGAGTCTGACTCATGGCCCTCCTTGTGAATTACCGCCGAAGCTCTGTCGATAATTAGCCTTTCAAATGTCTTTCCCAGTAGTGGGAGAAGAAAAATCGGCCGGTATGACTTCGCAAGAGTTTCATCCTTATCCGGCTTGGGAATGGGAATCAGGTTGCCCTTCTTCCATTCCTTCGGGAATCGACCTAGTGCCATGCACTTGTTGAAGAGTGAGGTGATCTCCGGTAGGATTACCAGCGCTCTCTTTAATACCTCCGGGAGGATCCCGTCCAGTCCCGGACTCTTTCCCGAGGCGTTCTTCTTGATCGCTTCCAGCACCTCTAGGACGGTGAAGTCCGGCGCGTCGTCGCCGAGACCATCGAGTGATGTACTCTCGGCTGCGATCCTTTTGCCGGCTTGGGAGCCGTTATCGGTAGTGTCATCCGGGACCAAGGCCTTCAAGAGAGGACTAGCTGTCTCCTGCCAACTTTGAGTCATGGTTCCATCGTTTTCTTTTGAAGAGGCCAGCGGTTTCAGTGGTTTAACTTTCCCAGCTGCGATCTTGTACGGGAGACCCCATACATTCTCTGTGCTTTCTTTCGTTACGAACCGCCTCCAACTGGCCGTCTTGGCTCTGCGAATTTCATTAAGATACTCCCTCCTTTGCGCCATAAATCTCCTTTTCGCGACTCTAGTGCTCTCCGAGCCAGGATGCCTTTTGAGTAGATGTTGGTACTCTGAGCGCAAGGATAAGTTGCGCTTTTTCAAGCTGTTAAGCTTGGGTGTCCACCAGTTCTGGGCTTTGTAATTACTGATGGACTTGGGCATCGAGTTGTCGCAAGCCACTATAATGCTGTTAGTTATCGTTTCGTTGATAGCGTCGACATTGTCAACGTCCATCGGTTGCGAGCTTAAGACCGAGGTGATGTTCTGTTCTGTTCACGTACTGGTTGTTCGTCTGCGTCCGCTGTGCCAACGAGCCTCTCCATGATCTCCCTCATTGTGGATCCATAGTCGGTCGTGAACTTGCGTCCAACGGATATATTGCTCATCGCGGTGCTTGGAGTCAGCTTCTTATTGAAGATCTTATAGACTATGCCGTAATGATCCTCTCCACTAGCTTTTTCTACAAAACTTCTCCAGCTCTGACGTTTGCGTCTCTGCACATCTCTTGTGTATGCCCGTAGATCTCGCACGTATATGGTTCTTTTGGTCTGCTTCTCAGTTGGGTCTTCCTCGTTTTGCCAGGCTTTTCTGGATCTATGTGTCCTTCTCTTCATAGTTGTGAGGTGTTTGGTCCACCAAGGCACTGATTTGCGGTGTCTTCTTTTTAATGGCATCGAGACTTCAGCAGCTCTAATTATAGCAGCAGTGATCCTGCCTACTAGTGAGTCAGTATTCTCTGGATTAGCTGTAATGTCTGTCTCATCTTCCAGTAGCTTGCTTAACTCTGAATTATACAGGGCCCAGTTGGCCTTTCTCACGTTGAATCGTGGATCTTTCAGGGTTTACAGGCAGGTTTCGTCCTTGATTTGGAACGTGATGACTCTGTGATCACTGCTAGTGCAGTCATCTAGAACCTTCCATTGAGCCACTTTTTCTGCAAGGCTGGCTCCTGTCATTGTCACGTCGATCGACTTGGTACCTCCTCTAAACGTGGGCAATTCTCCTCGTTTGTTAGCAAAGCAAAGGTCGAAGCTAGAGGCCAAGTCCTCCACGGCTTCGCCTCTTTCATCCGTTTCATAGCTGGTGAAATTCCACAGTGGTGATATGGCGTTAACATCTGAGCCAATTATTATCTGCCTTGACTTTATGTCTCTTAGCGCCTTTGCTGCTTCATTCATATAGGGTTCTATATCGTGGGAGAATTGACAGTAGAGAGATGCTACGTATAGCTCTCCGATCTTCGTTTTCAAGTATGCGCAAACAAAGTGGCTTGAGTTCAGATGACTCAGCTTGATGGCCTCGATTTCCTTATCGAGTATTATAATGCAAGCCATAGGTGTCTCTTCTTGCTTGTTGCCTGTTATTATGCTGTTTGAGTATCGGCCGAAACCACAGACCTTTCCGTCTATCGTGTATGGTTCCTGGATCAGTAGCAGTGCTGCCCCTTTGTCCAATGCCTCTTGCAATAGTTCGCTAGATGCGATCCTGCCTCTGCCCAGGTTCGCTTGCATGATCTCCAGATGTTTGTCATTCTTTCTATCCGCCATAATCAGTGAAAGCGTCTATCTTCTTGAGTGCCTGGCGATACAGAGGGCACTTGTCGTCCATAAAGTGCTCACTAGGCTTATTTGCTCGAGCGCAGGGCGCGCATCTTTTGACTCTTTCTGTGCTCGTGCAGTCTTTCATCGTGTGCCCATCCAGGGTGCACTTGCCACATGTTATCTTTGTAGCTGGACAGAACTTGGCAATATGCCCAACATCCTGGCACTTATAACATCTGCTGAGCCTTCTGAAATCCCTGATCCAGCATCTTTGCCATCCCAGGAACAGTCCTTTCATTTTGGTAACTTTGTTCCGGAACTCTGGTGTCACCTCCAGCACCCAGTGGACGGCTGACGTGCCTTTCGGGCCGAGTCTGAACTTTGGCTCGAATCCGACTTCGAGTCCTGTCAACTCCTCATTTTGGTCTGTCAGTGCCGTTTTCAGGCTTGCCTCCGAGTACTCTGTAGGGACGTCGTAGATTATCATCTTGGGTAACCAGCCCACTTGTTTCTGAATTCTCAGACCTGCCTCGCCAATTTGGGTACTCGACAAGAGTCTATTCATATCGTCCTCCGTGTTGGTTTCAATCATTATGGCTCCTGATTTGGTCGGCCGGCAGCTACGTATATGAATTTTCTCCGTAGAAGGATTAACGGCATGTTGCAGCTTCTGTTGCATTTCGGCCAGAGGAGTTTCAGCATTTTGGGCCGTGATTCTGAGTACGTGCCTGTTTCTGAAGGCCGCCCTTGCCTTTGTTTGGCTGTTGCTTTTAGGTGCTGGACTGGGCCTTGGGGTTTTTTGTGCCAATGGATCTTTGAGCCTGCTCTTCGTTCTCTTTGCAGCCTCTGCATAGCTTGTAACTTTTTTAGTGGAGTCATACTCCGTTGCTGCAAGTCGACCTCTGAGGTTAGCGTTCTCAAGGGCCAGACGAAGTTGTGCTTTCCTGATAGACTGAAGCTTCTCAGGGACTTCATCCAGTCTTTCGGCACAGGACTTCTTTTTAGCGCGAAGCTCAAATATATGTAAGATGTCCAGCAGTTCATCTTCCGCTTTAGAGTATAGAGTTTGCTCAGGGCCGGGATCTCCGACGTCTTAAATTGTCCTTTTCCTTTTATAGCTGTTCGTGGATAGTCCGCTTGCTGAGCTGGCATTGCTCGAGACGCTGCCTCGTCTGTTGTTGCTGCTGTTTTCTGGGACTTCGAGTTGTTGTAGTCCGGCTACAGTTTTGCTGTTCTTAAGATACTGTAGTGCAAGTAATTTCTCGCCAATGGTGCCTTCCTCAGAATCCGAGAGGCTGCCAGCGACCACCGGGGCTTCCACCCGATAGGAATCGCCGGACAGATTCACCACGTCATGTGGCTTACCGCCTGAGGTAATCTTTGTTTCATTAGCGTTCATTCATAAGTTTTGCCTTCACGGAAGAGCTCCCGTTGTGGTCGTTGTTAGCGGTTCTGTCGTGTGGCTGGCTTGCCACCCTTCAGAACTCGGGCCCCCTCACTGCGACAAAGTCACGACCACTCGAGGGGGAGTAGATAGGGACACTCGTAGTAGTCGTCTTTCTCGTGCCATACCTGTCCGAAGACCTATTGACACGTCCCCGTAGGGCATCGAGCAAAGATACGCTTTGCCATCGCGATGCGGCAAGCCACACCTACCGAATTTCCTTTACCGTGAGAGCGGTGCAGGAGACCTCGGTTTGGCCCGAGACCTATTTAAATCCCTACCGCCTATGCAGGACGGATACCCGAGTTGGTGGTACGCAACTCACACGCCGTGGGAAACCCACTCGCCAGCGCTGTTGGCTCTAACCGACTGCCACCACGAGTCCGTTCCCGTGTCGGGGCTTCGGAGAAATTCCGAAGGGCTTCCCCGACCCCGTGGTACCGTTTAACGTCCGGTCGACGGTCGCCTCAGATTGGGTCCCAGATTGGGTTCTCTCTAACCCTGCATCCGGTGGGCATTAGCTCGGGTCCGTGGGTACGCAAAGCCCAAAGTGCAAAAACACTCCCTGCGGTGACGCAATACACTAAGCTAAACTAAACAATAGATGGTTCCACGCCCAAGCACGTGGAACCAATCAGTCAGAGGTTAAAAACAGAATCAAAAAAGTATCACAGCAGGTTCAGACTAGTTAACGAAAATTAAGCTAAAGTAAAGACGATCTCACGCCACAGCACGTGAGATTAATCAGTCAAGGGTCTAACAACGAAAAACAAACTTAATCTAGTACAAAAAGCGACGGTCTCACGCCACAGCACGTGAGACTAGTCGGTCAAAGGCTAAAAACAAAAAGTAAGAGACTCGAAATTGACAAAGATAATCTAAGCTAAACTAGACGATCTCACGCCAAAAGCGCGTGAGATTAATCAGTCAAGGGTCTAACAACGAAAAACAAACTTAATCTAGTACAAAAAGCGACGGTCTCACGCCACAGCACGTGAGACTAGTCGGTCAAAGGCTAAAAACAAAAAGTAAGAGACTCGAAATTGACAAAGATAATCTAAGCTAAACTAGACGATCTCATGCCAAAAGCGCGTGAGATAAAGTCAGTCAACTTTTGAAAACTCTCCTTCGAGGACAGGACTCCCGACAAGTCGAAGGTATTATCAGGCCGGGGCCTAAACCCCTAGCTCATCGAGGATCCTGAACGCCTCGTATCGCGGGCAGTGAACAAGCATATGCAGCCAGTCCTCTACTGCACCGCACTCGCAAAGTGGGCTAGGAGCGCGATTAATCTTGTGCTGGTAAAAATTCAAGCGAACTCGTAGGTTACTCTTCCCTTGTCGGAGGAGACCCAGTCATTTTGCCATCTATTCATAACTTCCTCTTCACATTTGGCGAGGAGATTACGCACGCCAGACCCGTCGTCGGCGACTAAATCAAGATCGTCGAGGGCGACTCCGCGACTTATTCTATACACTGTGCGTCGCATGAGACACCGCAGATCCCACGGCAGAGAGCCGGCCAAGACCTGCATCGCCACCGTGGGTACCGTGTGACAGACTCTCATGCACGCACTTAGGACCGTTCTTTGGCATCGGATGAGCTCGTCTCTCATCTCCTTTCTCCTCAGGGCCTCGCCCCAGGCAGCGGCTCCATACAGAGCCATCGCTTCAAAAATGCCTTTAATCCAAGTCCTCGCGACCCCGTCTTGCACGCCCCAACTTTTGCACAGGACGCGACGCAGACCGCCGAGACGAGACGACAGTCTCTCTCTTAGTTCCTTAACGTGCGTGGTGAAGCTAAGACGCTCACCAATAATGCAGCCAAGCAGTTTAGCTTCGGTCGTGTACGCGACCCATTTAGGAGTTTCTCCTCTGAGAACTTTTACGCTCCTTGACTTAACTGAATAGGTCCCCTTAAGAAGAATCAGCTGCGTCTTCTCCTCCGAAACATCGACCCCGTATTTGTCACTCCACTTATAAATCTCCTCGAGCACCGACGCTACGCCCGCTTCTACACGGGCACGCGAGTCGCCTTGTATGAGACAGGTGGTATCGTCTGCATACGCGACCGTCGGGATAACCAAGTCGTTTAGTCGGCGGAGCAACTCGTCCAGGGCCAAGTTCCAGAGGATTGGACCGCCAATGGAGCCCTGCGGGCAGCCTCGCTGCAGGTTGCGCCAGCACCTCATGTCACTCCCTCTATTGACCACGAACACCCTTCTATTGCAAAAGAAGCTCTGCCACAGAGAGAATTCGTGGTCATTCATGCCTGTTTCCTTTAGTCGATTCAAGATACTGGGCCACCTAAGAAAGTCAAAGGCCCCCTTGAAATCGACCAAAAGGGCAGCGACGTAGGTGTAACGGCTTGCTCTTACCATACCGAATAGATCGATCAGAAGATCCTCGGTGCTTTTCCCTTTACGAAAGCCATACTGACTTTCACACCACAGACCGCTCATGCAAAGATTGAGCCTGCCCACCATCAGGATTTCAAGCACCTTACTCATAACGTTCAGCAGACTAATAGGCCGGTATGATCTCGCCTTGCTTGGATTTTTGCCGTTCCCCTTGTATAGCACGACAATACGGGCAATCTTAATTCATCGGGGAAAACCCCCGACTGCAGACATGCGTCTAGCAATACCTTAACTTGACACGGGATCGCGCGCCAAATCTCTCGCAGCATGATATTGCTGATACCATCAGGAACAGGGGCCTTGCCCTTTTTTAATGACTTAAAAGCCAAGTCGACCTCACTAAACTCCCACGAAGGGGAATCCCAGCCACTTCTCGCTAAAGGCAGAGGAGCGACTGAGTTGGGATCTTCAGGAAAGAACTCTTCCAGAAGGGTTTCAGCGCTCTCGGACCAACTGTTGCAGGGAGTGTTGGCCTTGCTGATTCTAGCGATATCAGACGGGGCACCCCTGCCGCAGCAGATCCGATACACCACGCCCCAGGGATCTATGCAACCTTTTTCCTGCACGAAACGGTGCCAGTCGCTATTCTTTGCCTCTGTAATCGCCTTTTTGTACTCTCCTAACTTGGAGCGGTACGCAAGACGAAGAGACTCAATTGTAGCTCCGGCAACGCGCCTTGATGCCTGGTACGAACGCCGCAGCCTGCCAAGTTTGACCTGAAGAGACTGCAAGCGATCATTCCACCACGTTATCCTTGCCCCTCTAGGAAGCCTCTTTTGGAGCGTGCTGGCGCAGCCAGCACTTACCCACGACTCTAGGAGCTGGACCTGCTCCGACGGACTAAGCTCACGATAGCCCTGGAGGCCAAATTGCTCAGCCTCAGTCTTGACGAAAGACGCGACAAGGACCGCGCCGTGCTCTGTGATTCTATACTTGGACTCGGGCCGCGGCGCGCGAACACCCTGAGGAGCTCCGCCTTCCGCGACCATAATTATCGCATTGTGATCCGAGTGGCACAGGTCTGGCCTGATCTCCCAGGACCAATTTGTGCCTACCCAACCCCTCGCGAGCGACGAGTCGATGTCACTCTGTCCTCTGGGACCGGAAAACGTAAAGTAGTGAGAAGGCTGATTCAGAATCGACAGGTCAGTGGCGACAATAAACTCAGCGAGCGCCTCTCCTCTGCGCCCCGCCACGCCACGACGGTGACCCCTCGCGTCCTTCGAAAACCAAAGCTGACTACACGCATTAGCATCCAGACCAAGGAGAACACTTGCGTAGCCGGAGTCAACCACGCGAGTCAAGTACTCAATCTCGTCCTTAATGCTGCCGCCATACTGGCAGTAATGAGAGACGACACAGCATTCGAGGCCACCACTTCTAAGCCAAACGCAAACAGCGTTTTCGCCCGTCAGTTCATTTAACAGCATACAGTCCATCTTGCTGTTGTTAACAATGATAGCTGCTTTGCCACTGCTGCTCCGAAACTTCCTAAAGGAGCCAGGCACACCCACAGGTTCCGCGCCATACGACCACGGCTCCTGCAGGATCGCAACGTCGATACTTTCATCGACCATCACCTGCGACACGGTGGTTTTTCGATGCCCAGCCACCGCCGCACTGTGAGGTCGCGGGCTCGAATAGGGCTAAATACGCGACGTTCGAGGGAACGGGAAAGAAAGGCGAAATAAAAATAATTACAAACACTTATTTATTATTCATGAGAAATCACTTTTATTTATCAAAAGAACTGGCGTAATTATTTGGCGCGATCACAACTGGGCACACACACACACTCTTACACGACTCCGGCGCTATTTTCGTTACCGACGTTTCGTTGTGTTGTCTCCCAGGTGATACTCAATAGGCTTCTGACGTGTTCCGTCAGTCTCTCTTGAGACGGCGCAGGCGGTATGGCACAGGCAAATAGTAATTACGGCGGTCAAAGACCACCGTCCAAGGTATCTCGAAACGGCTCTCCGTGACTACAATAAACTACGCGATAAGTATTGAGTCGCTCTCAACACGTCTCAGTAACACTAACTGCTTTCTCTCACTCCGAACACGACTCACACTTCTCAACACTCTCTCTCACTCAAATTCACTTCTCTCTCACTCGTGCCTCTACTCACTCGGCACAAAGACTCACTCGTAAATCTCACTCGCTCGACTCGCACAACTCAATACTCGCAAGTACCTCTCTCACGACACTCGTTACTCTCGTCACTCGTTACTCTCACGTGCCTCAACTCACTCGGCACGGCTCTCGCGTCAGAACCCACTCGCACGCTCTCGCTCGTGGCTCACACGTGAATGCCACACCGACGCAGCTCGTTCTCGCTCTCTGACGTCACGCGCCCTAGCGGCCCTAACTCCAAATTAGTTATTGTCCGGCGCGAATTACAATTTATCAAATCCATCGGCTCTCTTTTTGCTCTTTTGGCGCCATATTCCGGCTCTGGCGTGGTTCGCTCATCAGAATCACTGCTCGGCTCTGACACGAAATTCTGTAGTGTCACACACCTTGCCCACGTCATACATCACTTGCTTCGCACGCTGACAGTTGAGCTGCAGGAATCGAAGAGTTCCCTCGGCCATTTCTTACGTCATGGATTCGAGTTCCCCCTCTCGACGCTCGCAGCCAACTTGCGCAGCTTGGCGATGTAAAGAGGACACTTCTGATCAGGGAAATGATCATGTGGCCTCTTCGCACGCCTACATGGAACACAAACTTTTGCCTGTTTCTCCGCTGTGCATTCCTTGAAAGTGTGGCCCACCTCACCACATTTGCCACACATACTGTCTTCTTCCTTACAGTGCTTAGCAATGTGATTAAAATCTTGGCACTTGTAATATCTCGTTAGAGCGCAATGCTCCTTCACTCGGCAACGGCGCCACCCCAGGTACAGGCCGCCCTCTTTTACAAGAACGTCCCTGCACGCCGGAGAGACCTCCATCACCCAGTGTGTTACCTCATTGTCACGCTTACCAACTTTGAAAATTGGCTTCAAATCGTGCTCAGGAGTCAGTATCGAATTCTACCTCCTAAGGAGCTGAGCAAGTTTCGAGTCCGAGTGAACGGCTGGCACGTCATAGATTATCATGCGCGACAGCCGCCGCTCTTTGAGAGTCACGGAGACCCCCTTTGCCTTCAAAGCATCATTGCTGATTAGCTTATCGAGGTCCTGCTTTGACGCAGTCTCTACAAAAAGCCGACCAGAGCGCGACTTATTGACCGATCGGACATGGATTCCATCCCCGACCGGATCAATTGTGCTCTTAAGCACGGACATTAAAACTTCTGAGTCCGCCTGTGACTCATCTTTTTTCTCTAAAGAGACCATCGCGACAAAACTCTTTTTTGCATTTCTCTTCTTTTTTCCAACGGAAGGAGAAGGGGACAAGGGTTTGGGCTTGGACTTAGGAGCAGGAATCAAAGAGTCCTTCTGCGGACGTGAACTTGGGCCTTTGGCCGCGACGCCTTGAGCAGTCACAGAGCTATAGGAGGGTGCTAATCTCCTATCAACGAGATCGCTGAGATATTCATTCTTCGCGGCGAGCCGCGCATTTTCGAAAGCCAGTTCAAGGGCAATTCTTTTGGCAATATGAAACTGCTGCTTAACGTAGTCCGTAAGGACACTCGAGAATTTATGTTTGACTCTTATGCGGTCCAGCCCAACAAGCGTCTCATCTTCCAAATCCTAAATCTTCGTTGCAAGGCACGGATTGCCCTTAGCCAAGCTCGATTCAGTTTCCATCTCGTGATCATCTTCGATCACCTTCCTCTTTTTCGACTCGGAGCCAGCATCACTAATAATACTAGCGATACTGCTCGTGCTGTTTCTACGGGAGAAGGATGTTAGGCTCTCTACTACGCTATTAGGTACAGCAGGCATAGCCGGGACGATCACTTTTGGGACAACGGGGTAGCTGGATGACGATGACAGATTTGAGCCCCCGCTCGTAACACCCTATGTCACCGGCAGCTGAGAGTCCGAATCCCTCTGCTGCGGTAAAATATTATCTTCTGTGCTCATACTATTACATTGTATGGTTGGGTCTCTTTAAGATTCAGATGCGCTGACCACTCTCGCATTGGTAGTTTAGTTTTTTGTCGCCCTGTCGGACCGAAGTCCGGAAACGGCGAGCGACAGCGCTACTCTATCCTATCACCCCGATAGCCACTGGCTTGTGGTACCGCGGATCTAGGCAGCCGGGCTAACCCCAAACCCGGCCGGGAGCAAGATGGCCGACGAATTGCACGAACCCGTCACCAGAGGGCGCCAGCAGCACGAGATGCACGCAGGGAACGCGACTGTAACAGGACTGAGACCTTATGCAAACCAACTATCTTGAAAATATTACAAGTCCGTGCACATTACCCCCCCAACATGCAAAACACACCGCCAACGACCCCCAGCAACAAGTCTGTACGCATTGCCAGCCGAGGTGTCACACACACAACTCCCACCCCCTCCCAAACGTCGCCATCGCAACTCAAAGACGCAAAGGACTAGCGCCGCGCACAAAGTGCACGGCGTAACGCAACAATAGACTCAAACAGGCGACGAAGATTGGTAAGCGAAAAGAAAGTGTGTGTGAAACGCGGTAGCGTAATCAGATTAGCCCAGCACCGACCCGCTTTCACCCGTCACATTGGGGAAAAGAGACAGGCCGGCCGGTATCCATTCAGCACGCGCCAGGGCAAATGGCAGTTGCCCCAGCTCCGAGGACGTTCTGATTTCCGCACTTGCGACAAAAGCGCGCAGAATTTCGCGCGATCAGAGAACCCGACCAATTGGGCACGAAAAACTGCGCGCAGACGATGACGTGTCGTCGCTTCGCTAAATAGTAGATAGGGACAGACGTGGTTGTGATGTTTTCACTTTGACTCGGGAGGTCTTATACGCATTGCGTTTGACCGCCCTGCCTCATTCGCCGTCTTACTGCGCACGGTAATCCTGGAAGCCGTCAACTCTCGACCCATACCACTCAGAGCCTGCTTGCCTTCGTACGGGATCGCATGAACAAAAGAATCCATTCATACCGAAACGGTTCGTAAGAGGTAAGAGACGCGTAACCAATTGCCTGGTCATAGGCCCAGATTCCCTCGAGCTGTGCTTACTCATCTCTTTCGCCTGATCTGTTATGTATTTGCTACCGATACCTTTAGAAGCTTTGCTTCTTATTACAGGACATTGACTTTGAGCTTTGCTCTCACAGGGCAGTTCTGGTACCCACTCTCTAATACTACCCCCCGCCTGATCCTCTGCGCTTCACAGATTGCTCTGTTCAGACAGGAGACCTGATGACTTCAACTGACGCTCTACAGTATCGTTGATTCTGTGAACATCAGAGTCGGTGCTGGGCTTCCGCCTCATCACACCCGCATCGAGCGACGGTTACAGTGAGCTAGAGATTTGGCCCTCGGTGTGAGCACGGCAAGCTTAGCTACTTGTCATTTTCCTTTTTGATCTCGATACTTTGCTACCAGTCTGTCCAAGGTGTCCATTTCATCTTCACCACACAACGAAATTCCCGCGCACTCTGCAAATAATAGTGGCTTACCTTCCTCCTCGGACGGGCGTGACGAATGCCACGGGCCCTCCTTCATTCGCCAAAGATACCTACCTCCGCGAATGTCGATGTCAAATTCTAGGATGAAATCCATTCCGAGGACAACGTCGTGTCGTAACGTGCCGCAAATTCTGGCGTCTATTCTGGCACTCTGACCGTCAATCTCAAAGGTGATCGGCAGCTCGCCATCGATCCGAGCGTAGCCTCCCGATCCACCTTGAATGTATCCCCGCTTTCCTGTAATCTTGTCAGCAAATTTCTCGGCCACTTTTGGCAGAATAGCCGTCATCGTGGCTCCAGGGTCCAAGAGAGCCACATACTCTTGCCGTCCAAGGCACATCTTCACGAGATGTCGGTTTTCATTGCTCAAACCTGCAATTTCGACCGTCTCGTCAGCGAACTCCGTCGGTGGGTCGATCGACTGTTGCATCGTCGCTTCGCCTTGGACATCAAGAAACAATTGTTCTCGTTCATCTTCCTGCTTCAGCAGGCATGGTCGTTGTTTCAATTCGAGATTCTTCGGACTCGATGTATCTTCCTGCACTCCTCTCGCAACATGGCACGCCACAAGACGTTCGACGCTTACCTTCGAATATTCCACCTCACTCGCCGCTTCGTCCAGAGATAACTGCGCCTCATCTTCATACTTCACTTCCGCCACAGCTATCTCCTCTTCGTCTGAACACACACATACCTCCGCGTCGTCGTCTTCCGGTTCTTCCTCATACTCCATATACACCAGCTCACAATCATCTACATCTTCGCCGTCCAAGGCCTGATCTTCGTCGGCAATTCCTCTCGGCCCTGCCATTGTTGGGGTTGTTGCTGACCCGGCAACAGCCCCATCTATGCGTTTCCCAAAGGCTGGATTCGAGAGGCGCAAGTCGGACAGTTCTGCACAGTATAGCCTTCTGCGCCGCATAACTGACACTGTATGCGTGGTGCCGCCGTTGCAACTGCACCTACGGCCTCCGGAGGTGCATTCGGACATGTCTTGCGGATATGTCCTCGTTGTCGACATCCGTAGCACACGCGAGACGGGCAGCTTGAGGCTCGATGGCCAGGAATTTGGCAATGAAAGCACGGTGCTGTAAAGCCAGTACTTCCTTGCTGTGCAGGCGGTATACTTGCTACGACTGGCTCGTTACTCAGTTGTTGCGGTGGGCCTGTCCAAGGCTGTTGTGCAGCTCCTTGCCCAGCCGGCCGAGGCAGCCATTGGGGCATAGTTGCTACAGGCTGTTGTTGCCAGCCTACCCCGGGTCTCAGTTGCATCGGTGGTGCCATCGGTTGACTTGCGGTCGGAGCCAACTGCATCGCACTCATGGCGTACTGTGGCCAAGAATACGGCCCGTTTGCCTCAGTCCAAGGGTTGCCTGGTTCCGCCGTCTTCCCCGCTTCATCGACTGTATTGGCCTGCGAAGCCGATTCACTACTTTGTTTTCCTTCGTCGCCCGAAGCAGGCTTCTTCTTACCTGCTTTATTCTTTGCCTTGGACTCTTCTTTCTTGCTGGCTGTCTTCTTTTCGGCTTTCGGTGTCGAGGCTGGAGTCGGTTCCTCCTCGCTCTCGACAGCTGCGATCGCGGCCATCTTGGGTAGCTTCTTTCCGTTGAATGCTGCATCTGCGAGCAGGACTCGAGTCCGAGGCGGAGGGTCGCGGAACTGTTGATCTCTCTCATTGATCTCTTCGAACCTTCTACCCAGTTTCACGGCCTTCTTGATCGACTTCGGGTTTCCGAGGGCGATAAAGTGCCGATACTCGCTTCGGAGATTCTTCAAGAAGCGCTCGGTGAGCTTCTTCTTCTTGGGTTTCTCCTTCATGAAGCGCACTATGTGTAGAAAACAGTCAGCGAAATCGCTGATCAACTCGCCCGGACCCTGCGTCCTTTTGTCAAGTTCTTCTCGCAACTCATCGTCGTCGATCTTTTTTAAGTACTTCTTCGTGAACGCCTTCTTGAATTTCTCCCAGTTCTTCCATTTCTGGCTGTTGTCGTCGTACCACGTCCTTGCGTGACCGCTCAGAACCGCCGACAACGCCTTGAGCACTAGTTGCTCGTTCAAGTCATTCGTGGTCATGCAGGTCTCTAGCTCTTTCAAGAATCGTCTCGCCTCAAGTCGATTGTCGCCGTCGAAGGTATTCTGCCAGCTCTGCAGAGCCCTGACCGTCTGGCAACCGTTGGGTTGCGAGGTCGCCTTCGTGTCACGTTTCGATTTGTTCTTCTTCGCCTTTTTCTTCTTCTTCTGTTTCTTCTTCGTCCTCTTGTCTTCTGAGCTGTCCGAGGAAGATTCAGATGCAGACTCGGACTCCGAGCTAGACGAATCGCTCGACGATGAGTCTGACGATGACTCGGACGATGATGAAGAGCTACTCGACGATGAGTCGTATTGCACCAGGTTCGTCGGCTTCTTCTTCGGTGTTCTTCTCGACTCAGTAGGAGTCGTCGACGATGACTCGTCCAAGGTGCACTCAACCTTGGTCGGCGGTCGGCTCTGCGGAGAATCGTACATCTTTGACGGCAGTCGTACGGGTGCTTCTTGGCGCATCGTCGGTTTGTCGTTCTCGGTGGGGTCCAAGGACGGTGCTCCGAAGACTGCGTCGATGGCACTTCGGCTTATTGATGCCATCGGTCCGAACGGCGGCCAATTCAGGTAACTCGGCGGCAGGCCTGGAAACATGCAACCCGTCGAAGTTACCGGCATCGAAGTCGTTGCTCCTGCTATCTCCATGCCAGGTGCCCACATCGGCGGTAGGCTAGGTCTCCACGTTGCACTAGGTACCCACGCCGTCGTGGTAGAGAAAGGTCCAAGGGTCGTTCCGGTGGCTGTTGCTGCCGTTCTGGTCGTACTCGTCGTCGCAGAACATGTGGTCATGGTCTGGACCTCCCTCGTGGATACTGGTGTACGTTGTTCCGTGTTGTCTTGATTCATCTGTCGTGCTGCATCGAGTGTATTCTGTATCTCTTGAGCCCAATCGTCCTCTTTTGGCTTACAGTCCAAGGTCTTAATCGACACTATCTCTTCGTGGATTTCCTTCCGAGCTTCTTCGCTGAGCACACGCTGACCTAGTTTTTCAAAAGCAATCGCGTCGGGTGACTCATCGTACACCTCGCTCCAAGGGATCTCGTCATCTGGGAATTCGATCTTCGCTTCGGCGCGAACCAATCGGTCGCGGATCGCTGCATCAATACCCTTGGAGTTCACTTGCATCGCAAGCAGTTTATCAACAACGGTTTCGCGCGGAAGCAGGGTAACCTCTCGGACAAGCCTACGAAGAGCCCTCCCCAACGGTGTCATCAAACGCGATGTCGCTTGCACCCAAGTCTCGGGGACACTCATCCTCGCGGGTAATAAATCAGGGATATTCACTAACCAAGGGTCTTCATTCCGGACAAATCAGGGGATTTATTTATGAAAGAAAGTAAACGTCAATATCAAAATTAATAAGGAAACGGCGTTACCTCGGCCGTTGTACCTAATCGTCTGGTGGTACTCGCTGAGTATCGAATCAACTATGACAGGCCCGGATCTCGGCTCTCGTCCAAGTGCAATAATCTGCTTTATTGGATATTATCTGTCTGCTTCCTTGCCACAGCTGAGTACCAACTAAGGTTCGATTCCTGATAGCTGAAATTAAACAACCTAGCCACGGGAATTCCTAGGGGTACGGATCCAACAAAGTCATGAGAAAATGTGCAAATGAATGAAAAATGAGAATGAGCTTGCTGAATTGATCGTTACAAAACGGTACGTCAACAACTCAACTCAATGGGGCACGCGTTCGCGATCACGAAGTCCAAGGCCCTATGAGTCATACAAATTTCTATAATCAATCCTTAATACTACTTACAATTCGCTGTCTTGGTCGGTGTGTTCACTCTTACTCACTCCGATACGCACGCGAACAATTCCGCAATTCAGCTCGACACTTGGTGGAAATTCTCGCTCAAAGTAATTTTACCGTAAATTGAGTAATTCGATTAATAAGGCCCCATTTGCCCCACGTTGGGCGCCATTGTGACGTGCGAGGGTCTAGGCAGCAGCCTGTGCTCGCCCTGCCGTCTAATTATTTATTTCGGAGGCTCCGGTTAGCCTAACTGGTCGTCTTACCTCAAAGGGGGTCGAGCCCTCCACCAAATGTGCCTCGAGCGTCGGCGATTGTGTGCTGAAAAGTCGGAAAGGTTCGCGAAATGACCACCAGAGGGAGTTAGTTTAAATCCAAATCAATCGTTTATTGTCTTACGTTAAATTACTATTTATTCTATTAATTAAGAAAGATCGTCGAATTATTGCTTAAATGTAGATAAATGACAAAGGAAAGTCTGACAATTACTTCAGTGACGTCACGATACCATACGGGTTCCGTGCAATAAGGTCCAAGGGGAAGACGTCGAGTCACAATACGAGCTCGGTTCGAATCCCGATCGTGCCGCGCACCTGCACTCGCGCGTCTCTGACTCGCTATGCGCGAAGCCTTATGTCGCGTGAGTTCGCTCGCGAAAGTCCAAGGGGACTCGCCGAGTCACAACACGCCCGGTTCGAATCCCGTTTTCGTGACGCAACCTTAACAACACGCGGACTTGACTTCACGTGGCTCGGCTTGCGACGGCTTCGCTGCTTTCGCGCGAGCGTGTACGACGGACTGCAAAATGGCCGCTTACAAACTCGAAACGCGCGCGACGTAATTGCGACTTGTTCGCCTCGGACCAATCACACACACACACGATGACAATTCTTCGACTCGACTTATTTATTACGCGACCGACTCTTCGCTCGTTCCACGTCATGCGACATACAGCACACTTACGCACACACACGACCGACCAAGATTAACAAGTACAGATTAAACGCTTACAATCTCTTCGACTCGGTCCGACGACGTCATGCCGTTGTCCGCTCGCGGCACGCTGCAAACTTGTCCGAGTCCCGATGTGGTGGATCGGCCGCTGCTCACTCGTCGACTCGTGCTGGGTCTCTGGTGCCACGCCGGTAATCGCACGATGGCTACGCACTCCACAGGCACACACAGTACTTCGGGATGCAAGTCGCGATGCTCGTCGTCGTCGCGCGCTCGGCCGACTTAACCTCGCTCGTACGCACACGACTTGGTTTTTCCTTCTCGCGCACTCGCCTCGGACATAGCTTCTATTCTCGCGTTTTTCACTCTCGTTCTCTCTCCAACACACTCGCTCGCTACGCGACGATCACTCGTTTTTATGTCGGCTTCTTTACTACTCAACTTGCTTTTTAGCCTCGGACTTTGTCGTTCGCACTCGCACGATACGCAGTCGTAGTCGTAATGGCGTCGCTTCACGTGCCTTCTTCTTCTTCGCTTCGTCTTCCGTGCTGCTGCCGCTGCTGCTGCTCGAGTTGCGGCTCGTCGCCGCGCCGCTCGTTCGGTCGGTCACCGTCGAGCACGTGCCTACGCTGCCGCGGCGCACGGAGGTTATGAGCGCTCGGCTCTTCCTTCACCCTGCACGGTCAGTTGGTCGGTCGCGCGTCACACGCATACACACGGCATTCCTACGTAACGGCTCGCGCTCGTCGCCCGTAACATCGTTACAAACTCTATGCGCTCTCCCCCCAATAAACACCCTTCCTTTCTCCACCAAACGGTCCCTCATTCCCGGGTCAACCTCCAAGATGACACTCACTACATTTCCATCCCTTCTTCCTATTCTCATTTTCACCTTCACTGTCTTCTTATAGTCCTCTTCCGTCAGCTGTTCTTTGAAATTCCTCCTCCAGACCTCCTCTAGCAGCTCTTCATCCTTCATCTCCTTTTCTACTCCTCCTATCCTCATCAACGGTCGATACTTCTTAACTTCTTCTGCTTTCATTCCCGACTCCATTATCCTCCTCTCCTCTAGTTTCCTCTTTTTGTCTTTCTCCGTGGCCATTTCCAGAATTATCTTTCCATCTCGTATCCTTCTCACCCTCTCTACATTCATGTCCAAATCTTTAGTGACCCCCCATAATTTCCTTTGCAGTTCCTCCGGTTCCTTAATGCCATTTCCCTGTACAACCACCGCATACGTCTTCCTTGCCTTTTTCCTACTTTCCTCGACCGTTGTTTCTTCTTGCCAATTGTTGGCGACAGCTAGGTGGTGACACCTAGCGGCAGGCCGAGCATGCGTTGGGTAGAGAGAGCTGTGGCGTGGACGCTCTACATCTGTACGACGAGTCCCTCTCTCTCCCATGCCTGTGCCGCGTCCTGCCGCACTCACTCATGTTCAAGCCTGCAACAGCATCACACAGCTCCGCCGTGCTCTCGCTTATTGCTCTTGAACTTTTTCTATACTCTGAATTAGATCTCTTAAGTTTAAGTTTTGTTTTACTATTGCCACACTCTTTAGCTTGCAAATACAGCTCGTAATTATTTTGTTCATTCTTTATTGGTGCAGTGTGCGCAGTGATTGTTATTTTAACTCAGAGTGTTTCTCTTTGCCAGTTGGCCTAATAAAACTTGTTGCTCTGTTGAGCGTTAATCATAAGTGTGTGTGTTTGTGCCATTATTATTTCTCTGCCTATCCTCCACCTCATTACTTACTGCTTGCGCAATTATGGCTACGGAAGAAGAAATCCGACACCAATGCATCGCCTCCTCCTCACTTGCTGCTACCTCCAATTCGTCTCTTCTATTTCTACCACCTTTTCTTATCTCCGTCCACAACCTTTCATTTTCTTTTTCTTTTTCATCCAACCTTGCTGTGAGTTCCTTATTCTCCCCTATTAATTCTACCACGATTTGTTGGAGGTCCAGCACTCTTCTCATCACCTGACCCGAGGCCTGCTTGGTGATCTTAACATCGTCCCGAGCCATGTACTCAGTGATCGAGATGGTGACCTCCTTCCACCTCTCCATCATGTCCCCTTTCTGTTCCCCTTTCTTCTTCCTTTTCATCTCTTCCAGCTTTTCCATCCTTTTCTGAATCTTCGGATCCTCACTGTACACACTTTTCTCGGGGTCAACAGTGCGACGGACGGCTGACCCCGGTGTGGGAGAAAGCAGCAAATCACCTGCCGTCGAATAAATTTCTATAGGACCACCTTACCTGGTCGAGTACTCCCAGAGGGGATATTGGGCCCGTCGTCAGTGCGAGCTTGCTGTAGGCTCGCTGGCTTACCGTTGACCTCCTGTGACTGATGCTGAAATCCGCGAAAAAGAACGGTCGCGAAATAACTAGGCTATGGTGTCGATTAAATGTACTTCTTTATTTAATCCAAGGCCCAACTGGCCGAAAAACCACTTCAAATTGCCCAACGGGCGATATCTTACAATAATGCGCGACGAGGCACAAGTTCGACTCGACTTTACTTTCGACTTTGCCCACCAGGGGCGCGCTCGGCGCTCGCGTCTACCGTATCTCGTGATACGAGCTTAATCGGCCGAGCCAATATGGCCGCTGCGCGCGCGATCTATGCGACGATGTCGAGTGCACGTGTACCGACGCGACGTGGCACTCGCACCGTGGTCTCGATGATGCGTTGATACTGTGTCGCGGGCGATCCGCTCTGATGTTACCGGCACGGATTTTCACGTACTCACGCACACCAATACAATGCTGGCTGCGTATCGCCGCTGCGATACTCGCCAGCCGAGCTCGAACACACACGCAATCACACGCACACGACCCGGCCGTCGCTTCGACCAATGATTCGCAAATAACCTTAAAAACTAACCCCAATTCTTCGGCGCCTCGGCGTTGGATCGGCTCCTTTCCTTACTGGCGTTCAGCCCTCGTCCGGGCGTCGACGGTCACGTGCGACGGAGCTGTGCGTCCTTACGCCCACGTCTGGGCAACGATGTTCGACGGCGTACACACGTGCACACTCACTTGCACGAGCCCTACTGGGCGACACTCACACGGGTGCACTCGCTTGCACGGGCCCGGCTGGGCGAGATCTGCCGTACTGGCCAACTTTTCCACGGGCACGCACTACAACTAGCCCTCCTGGGCGAACTCGCACTGGTACTTCTGCGTTGGCTTTCTTGGTGCCGTCTTCTACGGGCACAGACCGCGGTGGCTTTCTATTTTTCTAATCTCGCACTCGTAACTCGCGATAACCTCGAAGCTCTTTCGATGGCGGCCGTATCTCACGTGTCTTCGTGTCCCTTGCTCGAGCTATTCTGGCGCGATCTATTGCGCGTAGGCGCGTCTGCTCACGCGCAGCAGTCCGTCTCTCTCGCACGCGTACGCCGCCGCACGTGCCGAAACGTCGTTGCTTGCTGCTGCCGCTGCTGTCCTTCTCGACCTGTAAGTCGCGAAAACATACACGCACACACACATGCTCGCGCGACTTATGCTACAATACACGGCGCGACGCTTCTATGCCTTGTGCCCCGTCACAATTACCCCCCCCTTAGACGAAACTATCGCCTGATATGTTTCGGGGCGTAAGCCCATACTTACTTCTATTCAGGACACCTGCTGCCGAGTCAAAGGTGGGTGGTAAGGTGAAAGGAGCAAACACGGTAACTATTGGGGTTTTTTTTTTTACTAGAAAATACTTTATTAATTATCAAAAAGGAACCTCTTGGTGGACTACGCGCCCTGGCTATCTCTCCCTGCGGGAAGTTCTCCCAATCACAGCTCGGTGGCGTCAATGCCTGATTCAGGTACGGCTGAGGGTGTCCCGTCTGGGCCCGGTTCAATCCCCCAAACAAAATAAATCTCGAAATTAAATGGCGTCAGTGCCTGATTATGCCCAGCAACAAAACAAAAATAAAAATTAAAACAACTTAGACTACTAGAACTAAATAAACAAATCAGAGAGATAGCCAAACAAAATAACATGAAACTATGAAAGAACTACAAAAAAAGAAAAAGGAACAAGAATTCCTCCGAACGGCTTTCTGCCTCTATTTCTGGGCGTTCTTCTCTGCCGGCGGTATTCCGTCCGGGAAGCATTCTCGCAATACCCGTCGGCGGTCTTCTTGCGGCGTCCGTATCTCCGCGAACATGCGCATGATGCGCTCGTACCGCCCTCTGGGCGTTTCGCCAGGAAGCGCTACAAGGTACCCTGGAGGTGGTACTCTGGAGAATTGCTTGTAGCGCTTCTCCGGCCATTGTGCGGGTGGCGGTGGTGTCGCACGAGGGGCTCTAGGTGCCGCTGCGGGAGTTGGCCCGCGTCTGATCGCCCCATGGACCTGGGCGGTCCTGGCCGGTTTCGAGGTGGCCGTCGGGGCAGCCTCAGCCTGGGGTGGCTTCTTCGCTGGTACGCCCGGCTGGGTCTGCTCGGCCAGGCCTCGGCGTGCGCTGGCCGCTTGGCCATCTAGGTCGTTGGCCTCCCTGATGGCCAGGTCGATCTTACTGGCCTTGGTCATCAGGCTTTCCTCGAGCTCCGCCCGTTGTTTGGCCAGACGTTGTAGGGAGCTACGGAGGGCTTCTTCTTCGGCCCGTAACTTCTTGGCCTCCTCGGCGGCTTCCTTCCGCTCTTGGATAAGGCGCCGAGCCTCGGCCCTGCGATCGCGAGCTTCTTCCTCCAGCTTACTTATCTCCGCACGCATGTCAGCGCAGGCCTCCTCCTGGCTCGCACGGGCAGTCTCCTCGTTTTGGGCGTTGGCCCTCGCTGGAGATGCGGAGGCTGGCTTCTCCGTAGCCGTCTCGCTGGAGCCCGCTGGGCGAGTTTTAGGGGCGTCTGTCTCAGCGGTGGTGATCTCGACCGTTGGCGTCGTTGTGGGGGACTGACGCAGTATTGGCCACACGGGTGTCGAGTCCAGCCAGGTGATTAGGTCCTCGACCCCCGTGCTCTCGCCCGTCAGTGCTTGGGGCTCTGGCTGTGGCGCACGGAGCTGAGTCTCCCACCACTCATCTGTCTCGGCCTGCCAAGCCAGATCCTCCACCATTTGAGCGACGCTGTCGGCCGTGCCGTCCGTGGCGTTGGTCGGTGGGCTCTTTGCCCCTGCCTCGTTCTGGTTTAGCCCCTCTTGGTCGGGCAGGTAGCACCGGCAGGTGTCGGGCTGGTCTGGACACCCGTCGTCGGACATCGTTTTGTCAATGCTGCCCTCGTTTCTGAAAAATAAGAAAACCGCGCGACTCAGTATAATGAATTCCCTATACTATTCTATCACCAGACCAAACTAGAAGCAGAAAGGAAAATAAAGCACTAATTCTAATCCGTCACCGAAGCGTTAATAGGGATGGGGTTCGCGACGACATCGGTTGTAGGCTCTGCGGGTTTGTAAAGCTGGAGATGCTCGGAGTGAACTTTCGGGACGCTTCGTCCGCCTTTCAAATCCAGAGAGTAAGTATCTGGGCCGAGTACCTTTGCGATTCGAAATGGCCCGTCGAACTTAGGCGCAAGTTTCGACGAGCGGCCCTTTAACCCGTCCGATAACGGGTGCGTTTTCCGCAATACTAGATCCCCCTCTTTAAAACTTACGACCTTCCGGCCCTTATCATAGGCCCGTTTCTGTCTTGCGAATGCCTTGTCAATGTGCTTGGCTACTAAGTCTCGCAAGGCATCCAGTCGTCGGACTCGGTCGACCCAGACGCTCGGGTCGATTCGGATCTTGGGCCCTCGAGCTTCCACTTCCCGCCTGAGACTTTTAGGCTGTTGTGGATGACGTCCGAAATTCAGGTACGCCGGTGACACCTTGGTCGTGGATTGCACGGAGGTGTTAATGGCTTGGCGCAACTCGGGCAAATGACGATCCCACTCGCGATGATCTTTCTGTGCGTAAATCGCGATCAACGTCTTCAGCGTTCTATTGGATCTTTCTACTGGGTTCGCTTGGGGATGGTAAGGGGGCGTCGTCACGTGATATACCCCGTATTCGTCCAACACGGTCTTGAGGGTCTTATTGATAAATTCGCGCCCGTTATCAGTAAGCAGAAAATCTGGGACCTCCCACCGAAAGAAAATTAGCTCTTCAAGGGCATCCGCTACCGCTTTACCGTTCGCCCGTCGCAAGGGCTTTAGTTCGAGATACCGCGTGAATAAATCCTGTATCACCAACACGTATTTGAAACCCCCCTTCGATCGAGGCAACTCCATCATGTCAGCTGCGATTACCGCCCATGGGCGTTCAACTATCCGGCGGCCCATCAAGCCCTGTGGCCCCGTTTGTGGGATCTTGTATCGTTTGCACGTTTCACATGACCTCACGAAGGCTTTCACGTCATGCCAAACACCTGGCCAGTAATACTCCCGGGCGACGCGGTCATAGGTTTTTTCTAACCCCAGATGGCCCGCGGTTACCTCGTTATGGGCGTCCTCCAATACCCGTTGGCGATGTTCCGCTGGTACCGCCAATCGCCATCCCTCTGTACCATCTTCAATCGGGTCCAACAATTGGTCTTCTCGGTACTTGTACAGTAACCCATCTTCGACACGCCACTTCTTCTTGAATTTCTGGGGCGCTTGTTCCACTTCTGCAACCAACGAGATATACCACGGGTCATCAATCGTCGCGAATGCGGCGATCTCCCCCTCCCCTTGAGTAGGCATGCGAGAAAGAAAGTCGGGAATCTTCATGTGAATTCCCTTGCGATGTTCAATGTTGAACGACCAATTCTGCAATTCTAATGCCCAACGGGCTAATCTGCCCGCAGGCTCCTTAGCCGTCTGCAGACTTTTTAAAGCGGCGTGGTCAGTCACGACCGTGAACTCATACCCCTCCAAATATGGGCGAAATTTCTTAATAGCCCAGACTACTGCCAGGCACTCTCGTTCGGTCGTTGAGTAGTTTCTTTCGGCCGTGTTTAACACCCTACTGATGTAGACTATTGGATGCTCACCATCCTCTTGATCTTGGGTCAACACGGCCCCAATTGCATACGCGCTGGCATCGCTTTGTACCTTGAAGGGCTTAGAAAAATCCGGTCGAGCCAAAACAGGAGAAGAGATCAGGGCCCTTTTTAAGTTTTCGAACGCTTCACTTTGTTCCGGTCCCCACAGCCACGGCGCATTCTTTTTCGTTAATTTTAACAAAGGGATTTTCACGGAGGACTCCATACGAATAAACCGAGAGTACCACGAAATACAGCCCAAGAAGCTACGGAGCTCCTTGAGATTGCGCGGGGGCTTACAATTCAAAACCGGGGCTACCCGTTCGGGATCGGGCCTCAGACCCTCTGCGTCTAAAACAAAACCCAGATACGTCAATCTCTGGCAACAAAATTCGCACTTCTTGCGATTCACCGATAGCCCTGCTTCTCGAAGCTTACTTAATACGACTTCGAGCCAATGGAGGTGTTCGTCGAACGTATCTGTGGCCACGATGATATCGTCCAGATAGCCGAAGATGTTTGGCTCAAACTCCGGCCCAAACAATGAGTCAATAAGGCGCTGAAACGTCCTTGGGGCGTTACACAGTCCAAACGGCATTCTCGTATAGTGCCAAAGTCCCGACCCAGGGATAGCAAAAGCGGTGTACTTCTTGCTATTCGCTTCCATCGGGATCTGATGGTAGGCATTTTTCAAGTCCACCTTCGACAGATACCGGGCTTTCCGTAACTTGTCGAGTATCCCGTCCATATTGGGAATTGGGTATTGGTCCTGGATCGTAACCTTGTTGAGGTCTCTGTAGTCGATGCAGAACCTGTAACTCCCATCTTGTTTCTTCACGAGTACGGGTGCACTACACCAGTCGCTAGCCGACTGTTCGATAAAGCCCTCGGCCGCGAGCTTGGTCACTTCCGCCCGGGCGACTTCTTCCATCTTTGGTGACATTCTTCTCAGATGATGACGTACGGGCGTGCTGGTGTTTACCCGGATGTGATGTTCCGAGCGATTCGTCACTCCCGGACTGGGGTCACTCTCTGGAAGGCAGCGGTTGACCAGCTGTTCGACTTGATCTAACTCGTCCGGCCCACAAGTAGATATTCCCGCGCACTCGGCGTACATCAAGGGTTTTCCATCAACCTCGTCTAACTTGGACGAATGCCATGGGCCTCCTTTCGCCCTCCACAGGTACCGGCCGTTGCGAAGGTCGACATCAAATTTCAACATAAAGTCCATACCTAAGATGATGTCATGATTGAACGTTGGAACTACGTGGGCCTTAATCCTATCTGTCGTATTGTCCACGGTAATCGTTAAGGGTAATTCACCCGTGGTTCGAGTCGCTCCTCGTGCAGCACCTCCGATCCATCCCTCTTTGCTTTCTAAACGATCCGGGAATTTTTCAGCTACACGGGCGTGAACACCGGTTATATTCGCCCCCGGGTCGAGCAACGCTATGTATTCTTCACCCCCTAATGAGAGCTTGGCATAATGACGGTTTTCTTGGCAAATTCCTGCGATTTCCGGGATCTCTGGGTCGTTCTCGCCCGCCGGAGCAGCTGTTGGGGTGGGCTGATCTATTCTGGGCCTCAACTCAAACCCAAGTTGTTCTTCGCCCTCATCCAACTCCACCCGCCGAATCTGCCCGTCTTCCGTTGACTCCCGTGATGGCAGCGCCTCCAGAGCCATCTGAGCATTTTCCTCGACCATCCTCGCAACATTCTGTGCAATAAGCTGACTCATCTGCTGCTTCGAGAATTCTTCAGGCCCTACTTTCGACCGATCGGTCTCTTGGGCTTGGTCTTCATGCTCCGTCGAATCTGACTCCCACGCCACATCTTCTACTGCCTCGTCGTTCTCTTCGGGTATCCAAAACACATGTTCTAAAAGATCTTCTTCGTCGCTCTCCCTTTCAATTTCTTCGCGGGCCTCTGTTGTTACATCTGGGACTGTTGCTGGCCCGCCAGCGGTCCCGACAATCCGTTTCCCAACGCTTGCAACACAGGTGCACATTTCGGGCATGTCCACAACAAGACTCCCTGTGCATGACAGCCCACGCATTGCTTCAAAGGCTCCCTCTGTTCTGCCTGGGGCTGCTGCTGCGCATTGTGTGGGCAGACTTTCTTGCTATGTCCTTGTTGGCCGCACGCCTTGCACGTTATCCCGGGACAGTATGCTGCGCGATGCCCGGGTGTCTGGCAGTTGAAGCAAGGTCCAGCGAATTTGCCTTTGGGCGGTCGATTGTCCTGATTATTTCGATTGGCCGTTGCCGGAGCCATCTCCACTGGCAAAATTCTATTCTGAGCCCATTGGTTTTGACCCCCCCCTTGATTAGGAAGTTGGGGTGGCCACTGTGGCATTGGCGGTGGTGGCATTGGCCAATTTATCGGAGTTTGAACCGCAGGAGATACTGGAGCCGGTCTCTGGACGTAAGGCTGGAATGCGCACATCTCGTATTGGTTCCAGTCTTCCGGCCTTACGGCTTGCTGCCACGGGCTCTGAGCGACGTTCACTGTCGGCCCGGTTGGACTTGGATTCTGTTGATCCTGGTCGGGCGTCTTCTTCGGTGCCTTCTTGCCGCCTTTCTTTGGATTCAGCCCGTTCTTGGGCGTGCTGTTATCGGCTTTGTCGGACTCCTCCTTTTCGCTGAAGTCGTCGATCTCTGTCATGGCTGCTATCTTGCCCACTTTTCTTAAAGAAAATCCGGCCTCCGGGATGCTGAGCTTGTAGCTGGCTGATGGCTCTTCGAACTTTTCCTCATCCTCGAGGATCCGTTCGTATTCTTGGCCCAACTCTACGGCTTCGGCGATCGTCCAGGGTCGATGAGGGGCGATGAAGCGCCGATATCCGTTTCGCACATTTTGTAGGAACATTTCTACCAGTTCCTCGTCCCGCGGGCGCTGCCTTAAGTGTCTGACCAACTGCAAAAAACAGTCTGCGTAATCGGCAATCTTCTCGCTCTTCGCCTGGGTGCGGTGGTCAATATCTCGCCGAATCGTCGTGTCTCGGAGCACCTTCATGTACCGGTCCTCGAAGGCCTTCCGAAATTGGACCCAGGTCGTTAAGTCTCGTTTATTCTCCCGGAACCATCGTTGAGCCTTGCCCTTGAGAATAGCGGGCATTGCATTCAGGAGCTTATCAGTGGGGATCTCATTGCTCTCCTTGCAATCCCGCACATTTTCAAGGAAATTCCGGGCTTCTTCCCGATTCTCGCCATCGAACGACAAATGCCAACTTTGCAGGACTTTCGTGACCTGTAGACCCGTCATGCGGGTGGGTGGGCTCGGAGCCCGATAGGGTGATCGTTCTTGGCGTTCGTAGGACGCGTCTCGGTCGTTCCTTGGATTTCTTCGGCCCAAAATCGACCGGCCAGTCCTCTGAGGACCCATTCTTCGTCGGTTCGACTCTTCGTCATCTTCTGTCTCGGGCTCCGATTCTCGATCGTCCGCCCGGTCCCGCTTCTTCTGGCCATTCGCCCGATTTTCGTCTTGTCCACCTGGCCCTCGGGCTTCCACTTTGACTCTTCGTTCGGTGTCTTCATTCTCGTTCCTCGCTCGCAACTTCTCTTGACTGTGGCTCTGGGTCTGATTGTTTTCTTTCGGCCGAGTTCCCCACGGCGTTTGGATAGGATTGCTAGGCCAAGTCCTTACTCCAAGGCCCAATTGCGGGAGATCGTAGCGTGATGAACCTCGTCCGACGGCCCCTGAACTTTGTGGCCAAATGCTGTCTCGTTCGTTGAAACTCAGCCCCGCCAACGATTGAGCCAACCCCATGGATGAGGCCATCGTGAGTGGCGCAGAGGAGGTCATGGTCGAACTATTCCACGTACTCACTACTCTCGGAGCAGTGCTGGACATGTGCTGGGTGGGAGGAGTCGTATAGATCGCTTGTGAACTCGTCGTGGTGGGCGTGCTCGACGATACCACGCACGAGATTGGCGCGGTCGGCATCACTGCCTTCGCATCCACCAGCGCCCTCGCTCCTTCCTCCTCTTCATCGTTCCCGCCGTCCTCGGGGTTTGGGCCCGTTGGCTGATCCATTCGTAAAGACGGCCGGCTCTGAGGAATTAACAACTGGTACTGGAGCGTGTCGAGAGGAGATATCCCTAAGATTTCGTCCTCCGCCGGGAACCAGGGTGGAAAGGCCTCAGGGTGAATTGCCCGAATCTCCGAGCGAAATAATCGGCTCCGCAATGCCATCTCTGTCCCGCCCCCAGCCAACCTACGGGCGTCCAAAATGGCGATCACTTGATCTAGATCCATCTTCTCGATGATCGCCTTGATCTGACGGGCCAGGTCGCCCACAATGTCTGGGCGTGATACTAGATCCTTCTCTCCGTGTCGAATAAGGGCCCCAAACATGATGAGCTAAAATGTGGGCGCGAAAACTGACGAATAGTGGGAAATCGAGAGCGAACGAACGTGCCAACAAAACTCCGCGAGGGTCGTTACACGGGCGCAAACCAAGGAAAACTAGATGCAAAACCTTTGACTCGGTGCAGGGTCACGCTATCTGAAGCAAAAGGCTTCACTTTCTATACTCTTTTAGCCCTCAGGCTCCAGGAAAGGGAAAAACACAACTTACAAGCGAGAATCAGAAATGAAATCAAGCGATAGTTTCTTACAAGCGACCCACTACAAGCAAAGCAATTTACAGTATTGTATCAAGCAACAAAATTTTCAAGCAGCTACAATATCAATGAAAACTTACTGTTGGTCGACGCCGGGTCGTAACACACTCTCGTTAGGTCCGATGACCACTCGAGTTACACACTCACACTACGCGCGCGTCGAATTTTCACTTTGCTTTCAACAGTAAGCCCTGACGACGGCCGACGAAAATTAGAGAAATTCTATTTTCGTAAGGCCCAAAAATTTCATAAGTCCCAATCCGGACTGATCAGGCCCAAGGGGCCCCACGTTGGGCGCCAATTGCGACGGACGGCTGACCCCGGTGTGGGAGAAAGCAGCAAATCACCTGCCGTCGAATAAATTTCTATAGGACCACCTTACCTGGTCGAGTACTCCCAGAGGGGATATTGGGCCCGTCGTCAGTGCGAGCTTGCTGTAGGCTCGCTGGCTTACCGTTGACCTCCTGTGACTGATGCTGAAATCCGCGAAAAAGAACGGTCGCGAAATAACTAGGCTATGGTGTCGATTAAATGTACTTCTTTATTTAATCCAAGGCCCAACTGGCCGAAAAACCACTTCAAATTGCCCAACGGGCGATATCTTACAATAATACGCGACGAGGCACAAGTTCGACTCGACTTTACTTTCGACTTTGCCCACCAGGGGCGCGCTCGGCGCTCGCGTCTACCGTATCTCGTGATACGAGCTTAATCGGCCGAGCCAATATGGCCGCTGCGCGCGCGATCTATGCGACGATGTCGAGTGCACGTATACCGACGCGACGTGGCACTCGCACCGTGGTCTCGATGATGCGTTGATACTGTGTCGCGGGCGATCCGCTCTGATGTTACCGGCACGGATTTTCACGTACTCACGCACACCAATACAATGCTGGCTGCGTATCGCCGCTGCGATACTCGCCAGCCGAGCTCGAACACACACGCAATCACACGCACACGACCCGGCCGTCGCTGCGACCAATGATTCGCAAATAACCTTAAAAACTAACCCCAATTCTTCGGCGCCTCGGCGTTGGATCGGCTCCTTTCCTTACTGGCGTTCAGCCCTCGTCCGGGCGTCGACGGTCACGTGCGACGGAGCTGTGCGTCCTTACGCCCACGTCTGGGCAACGATGTTCGACGGCGTACACACGTGCACACTCACTTGCACGAGCCCTACTGGGCGACACTCACACGGGTGCACTCGCTTGCACGGGCCCGGCTGGGCGAGATCTGCCGTACTGGCCGACTTTTCCACGGGCACGCACTACAACTAGCCCTCCTGGGCGAACTCGCACTGGTACTTCTGCGTCGGCTTTCTTGGTGCCGTCTTCTACGGGCACAGACCGCGGTGACTTTGTCTTTTTCTAATCTCGCACTCGTAACTCGCGATAACCTCCAAGCTTTTCAATGGCGGCCGTATCTCACGTGTCTTCGTGTCGCTTGCTCGAGCTATTCTGCCGCGATCTATTGCGCGTCGGCGCGTTTGCTCACGCGCAGCAGTCCGTCTCCCTCGCACGCGCACGCCGCCGCACGTGCCGAACGTCGTTGCTCGCTGCTGCCGCTGCTGCTGTTCTTCTCAACCTGTAAGTCGCGAAAACATACACGCACACACACCCATGCTCGCGCGACTTATCCTAAAATACACGGCGCGACGCTTATGCCTTGTGCCCCGTCACATAATATTATTTAACACCAGTACCTCTTCATTGGTGAGAGCTAAAATAACTTTATCTATAACAGTTTTGTCTTCGTAAGAAATTTCTTCCCCGTACACTTCCGATATAATATCATCCCTACTGCATAATAAGTCAGTCGGAATTAATACTGATTGCTGTTCTCTCTCATATTGAGTTTTAAATTTTCCATCGCCAATATCTAATAACCAGTTTCTAAAACTGTCGTCCTTAGAAGTTGACCTTTTATTTTCCAGTAATTTATACGATGTGAAATTTTTCCAGAGCAGACTATTTTTAACCCAATTTTCAATTATGTCAACTCTACTACCATGTCGCACAATTGGCAAGGTTTGTCTAAAATCACCAGACACTACTACTATTTTACCACCAAAAATTTCATCGCAGTTACAAATGTCTCTTAATAATCTATCGACTACTTCAAACGCATTTTTCGAAGTCATGCTAATTTCGTCCCATATAATTACACCAACTTCTCGAAGATATTTTCCATAGCTAGAATTATACTTTATATTACACCCAGTATCACTTGATATATTTAAAGGCAACTTCAATGTTATGTGAGCAGTTATTCCATTTCTCAACGTATTAGCTGCTATGCTTGTCCAAGCAATTGGTGCAACTACTATTTTCCGCTCGATTAAATAATCTATTACAAAATGTAGCAAATAACTTTTCCCTCTTCCTCCAGGTCTATCTATAAAAATTAATTTCTTTCCGTTCCTGTCATCAAGACTATTTATAATTTCTTCGAAAATTGTTCTCTGCATCGTATTTAATGATAATTTTCTAGCTAATGTACATGTTCCCTGAATTATCTTCGAATTCGATATTATTATTTTCTATATCCAACATATTATTACTAGTGGCAACGTTCGTTGCATAAAGCTGAGCGACGTTCGTTTAAAATTTGTTTGTTTTTGAAATTTTGCTGATTGATTGTACACTGAAAATTGGCTTAACATGTATAATATTACTTAATATACATAATATTAATCCTTATTGCACACGAATGCTGATGCTACTGCATCATAATTGCATCTAAAATATTAAATCTAAAAAATGCATAAGGGTGCATAAAGGGCATACCAAAACCTAATCAGTAACACATTTACGTCCTCTCTACATACCCAAAAAATTTCAGCCCGATCCATTGAATACTATTCCAGTTATCGTGTCAGGGCGAACACACGAAAATTAGGCAAACTGGCCATGAAACGACTTCGCTGCGCTCAGCTTTAATTATCAGTTGCAGGTAAATGAAAATCTTTCAAGTCATATACATGATTATTTAATGATTTTTCAATGTTTTTCAGAGCCCAATGTTCCCCTTCTTTTTCTGACATTTTTGGATGATAAAAATTTTTCTTAAACTTCTCATACATATCAAGTGCATTAATCGGTTTATGATATATACATATATAACTAAATAATTCACATAATGCAAGCGGAAATTTAACTCTACTTGCTTCAAGTAAACACGTATCCCATTCATTGTCGATTTTTATCAAATTTCGACTTCGCACCGCTTCAGCATAAGTTGAATATATCACGGAATCATGTGAGCGCAAATCTTCGAATGACTTGGCACCGCGAAAGTGTAATAATAATAACCGCAAATAATATTTTTCAAATTCCTTTGGATTTACTAGATATATTCTACTTATAATTGGCTTTGTTATTCTTTTTCTTACTTTCCATTTCCATGTTTTTTCATTGAATACATAGTGATGTGGGATTTCCGAATATAGAAACATATTCGCTTTTTCATCAGTTCTGTTCAATCAGTTCAAGCACTTACTCAATCAAGTTCTACTCCAGAATTTGGAACACCATCTCATTCATATAAAAGTATAAAAAAATTACATATTTATCTAAAATCATAATTTCCCTACATTAATTTTTTTAATAATTATCAATTTAGTACTCCACACTGTGCACTTTCCTCAACACCATATAGACTGGCACGCAATAAATGATGTAGTAATTTACAGTGAATATACACCAAGTAAATTAATGCGCAGTGTAACATCAAAATTTGGTTTTGCAAAAAGTAGGTTTAAATTATTTATTTCATTCTTCTTAATTAATAGAATTATAAATAATTCCCATTACTACAATTTCAATTCATTTAGGTACTGGCTACAGACTATTAAGAGGGTATAAGGAACCAGCCTCCATGGATGACAAACAAGATGATATTGATCACTTGGTATTTGTTGTTCATGGAATTGGTCAAAAAAGAGATACAGGGAAGATTATCCGTAATACCTCTATATGAGTATAAAAAAATCAAATTAAGGGGACCGACCTGTGTTAAAAGCTTAAATTCAGCTTCAGCTAAAAATAGCTATATGAATCGAAATAGTAAAAATTTTTTTTTTGTGATAGTAAAATATGTTCATTCTACACCAGATTGACCAAAAACAACTTCTACCCAAGCTCTGAAATACCAATTACATCACTTTTTTCATAAGACGAAATATTGTGTTATAAATCACTTGCCGCATGATCTTGAAAAGAGTTTTTCATCAATATTGATCTATGGGGTCTCAAAATCTTCAGAAAAGTACTCTCGT
>NW_019640814.1:759456-780562 GCF_000599845.2 Trichogramma pretiosum
TAATACTGTGTCGCGGGCGATCCGCTCTGATGTTACCGGCACGGATTTTCACGTACTCACGCACACCAATACAATGCTGGCTGCGTATCGCCGCTGCGATACTCGCCAGCCGAGCTCGAACACACACGCAATCACACGCACACGACCCGGCCGTCGCTTCGACCAATGATTCGCAAATAACCTTAAAAACTAACCCCAATTCTTCGGCGCCTCGGCGTTGGATCGGCTCCTTTCCTTACTGGCGTTCAGCCCTCGTCCGGGCGTCGACGGTCACGTGCGACGGAGCTGTGCGTCCTTACGCCCACGTCTGGGCAACGATGTTCGACGGCGTACACACGTGCACACTCACTTGCACGAGCCCTACTGGGCGACACTAACACGGGTGCACTCGCTTGCACGGGCCCGGCTGGGCGAGATCTGCCGTACTGGCCAACTTTTCCACGGGCACGCACTACAACTAGCCCTCCTGGGCGAACTCGCACTGGTACTTCTGCGTTGGCTTTCTTGGTGCCGTCTTCTACGGGCACAGACCGCGGTGGCTTTCTATTTTTCTAATCTCGCACTCGTAACTCGCGATAACCTCGAAGCTCTTTCGATGGCGGCCGTATCTCACGTGTCTTCGTGTCCCTTGCTCGAGCTATTCTGGCGCGATCTATTGCGCGTAGGCGCGTCTGCTCACGCGCAGCAGTCCGTCTCTCTCGCACGCGTACGCCGCCGCACGTGCCGAAACGTCGTTGCTTGCTGCTGCCGCTGCTGTCCTTCTCGACCTGTAAGTCGCGAAAACATACACGCACACACACATGCTCGCGCGACTTATGCTACAATACACGGCGCGACGCTTCTATGCCTTGTGCCCCGTCACAACAGTTGTCAGGTCAACCCTCGTTAGCGAGACCTGTGGAACGATGCCGGACAACTTTCTGCGCTTCTCTCGCTCCTGCCATTTCTCCTTTTCCTCCTCACTATCCAAGTAGCTATCATCGTCCTCTTCATTCTCCTTACTGGACCTGCTCCGATCCGACAGCCCTTTTGTCCTACCTTTCCCTTTTGTGCCATCCTCTTTTCTTATTCTCGACTCTCTTTCCTTTTTTCTCCTTTCCCTCAGTTGCTCCGCTTTCTTTTCTCTCTCTAATTTTTCCTGCTGCTGCTCCACCTTCCCTTCCTTTAAAACGTGTACCTCTGCAATGAGGTTCTTAAGCCTCACCGCAAATGCATGTTTGACATCCTCCTCAAATTGAATCTTTTCCTTGATGTCCTTCCCTCCCAACATGCCTTGTGCTCTAAATTTCTCCAGGTTGTTGTCACACTTTTTGATCTGCTCCTCTGTTTTCACAACCTCTTTTTCTAATTCCTCTACCATTAAACCCTTAGAGAAATTGCCAGTACCACTCCCATCCTTCTCCCTGCCATCCCCTACACCCTTACTATTTTCCGAGGCTCGGTTTGGTTTACTCATATCATCTGGTTTGTACGTCTCCCCCTTCAGGCGAACCCTTGAGGGAGACTATCAACCCGTGGGACGAAGCACAGCGGTCGACCGAGGCAGTGCCCCGGCAAGGCAATAAAACCGTGAGCCCCCACGGAGTTCGGTTGGCTAACGACGGAGCTGCCCCCCGCCATTCATCCTCTCGCCGCCAACACAAAGCTTAGGATTAGCAGGGTTTTATAGAGGACCCCACCTTGCGGCCGGGCGGTTAAGCCAAGCCACCGGTCCGTACGCGCCAACGTACCCTCACCACGCCCTGTGAGGGTTGTTGAAGGCAACGCACGGATTACGGTACCCGAGGGGCGCTCACCTCGGGGTGGTTGGACCTTTGCGACCCATTGCTGGGTTCGGGCCCCCTCGCGACGACAACGCGCCCAACCAGGAGGGGGAGTAGATAGGGACAGTGATTCTTAATGGCACCTCGAGATTTTTCTCATATCCTATGTTACTATCACTATCTAGGTCAACCACCACGAAGAGGACAGGCGAGGAAAAACCCCGTTCTCACGCTTGCACGATCATTGAACGAGTAGACCCTCTGCAATAGCAGAACAGTCACTTAGCCGTCTGTCCCTCACCCAACGCAAACGAGTGAAGGGTGGGGGACAGCCGTTGCCCAGCGGGGACCACGAGGAGGTGGGCTGCCGACTCTTGTTGAGTCGAGGTCGTGTCGAGCCTTCCATTTTTCTTCTTTGGTATATGACTAGATCTTCATTCTTCTTCTTCTCTTCTTCCTCTTGACTAGATTACTGATCATTGACTTACTTACTGACTAGATGACTGACTTACTTACTGACTAGATGACTGACTTACTTACTGCCTAGATTCCTGTATTGACTAGATTTTTCCTTTGGACCTTCTTGACTAGATTCTTCCCTTCTTGTAGGTCAAGATCTGCTGTGAGCTCTTCTTTAGCGCTGTATTCTTCTTGACTGCTCCTTCTGGCTTATTATGGCCTTACACAGTGCTCGGAAGACATTAAAGGTATCCTCCTTAAGCACTAGCCCCTGCCTGTCATTCAGGCCCGTCGGCATTCCAATGGCAGCCAGGTCCAGCCTTGCCTTCGATCTTAAGTCTTTATACTGTTGACAACTGTATAATACATGATCGGCTGTCTCCTCCTCACCGCACTCACATATCCCCTGCTCCTGGAGTCCTAACTCTGCTAATTTAGACCTAAAGTCTCCGTGCCCGGTCAGGAATTGTGTGCTAAAGTGGTCCAAACATAGCCACCCAGCTTCCAATCTCCCCCGGATGTCCAGATAATACTGGTACGTCGTTCGGCCCTTTATGCTGCTACTCCATCTGGTCTGCCATTCGTTGATTATTTCATCAAATACCTTTACTTTTGCCTTCTTATGGTCTTGCTCTGGTGTGTATGCGTACTCACCTATTGTGAAGAGCTCGCCTTTTGCTATTTTGCCCCACATGAACCTCTTGGTCATCTCTAAGTCGAGCGGTAGTTCACCGCATATCACTTGCAGGGCTTCGGTGGAAGCCGTAACGTAGGCCCTTGATGCCCTAAGCAGTGGCGTTCTTTGGTAGCTTTGTGCCTTTTCGCGCATGGTAGCGTTCATCAGCGGATACCATGCCTCTACCGCATATGCCATGATAGGCACGAAGACTCCTCTATATAGGGTCCTCACGTTGCTGAAACTGAGCCCCCACCTGGCCCTGCATATAACTGACAGCCTCTCGAATAGCGCTCTGGCCTTAGCTCCGGTCGTCTTAACGTGTTCGCCTATAGTGCATCTGGTTCCCAAGGTTACACCCAGGTACTTGACATGACTGCTGTACTTTATTCCGACTCCATCCAATTTTATTGTCGGTGGCCGCTGACCACATTTTTCTGTCTTCTGTAAGGATCCTGTGATAGAACCCTTGGTCAGGACCTTTTTCCTTTTCTTGGTGCCAAGCTGTCTACCGGGTGCATTTGCATTATCTTTTAGGATCACCATTTCTGTCTTAGTCTTAGATATTCGCAAGTTCTTGCTCCTGAACCAATCTCTGATCTCTCTACTAGTGGTTGCGCCTTTCTTTCCAGGTCTCGTCTTGAGTTGCCCATCACGAGAAGTACAAGATCATCCGCGTACATATATGCCGTGCCTCCAGCACTTTCTATCTTCCTTATAAGGCAATCTGCACACACGTTCCAGAAGGCTGGGCCAAGGATTGAGCCCTGTAGGTAGCCCTTACTCAAATTAACGGTGATTTGATCGCTTGCTGCTCGCACTGTTACTTTCCTGTCCTGGAGGTAACTTCCAACTAGTTTTAGCAGGTCGCCTGTGATGTCCTCCCAGCGCAGGTTGTCAAAAGCGCCGGTTACATCGAAAAGAATAGCCAGTACCATGTCATGCTCCGAGTCATCAACCCTGTGTATTACCTCTTTTATTAACGATGTCGTGCTCTTGCCCTCTCTGTAGCCGTACTGTTTATCAGACGCGAAGTTTGGGTCGAGGAATATTCCTTTTAGGCTGTCGTTGATCATGCGTTCCAAGAGCTTGCTGATCACTGACAGCAGACAAATGGGTCGATAGGACTTAGGGCTTGTCTCGTCTTTATTGGGTCCTTTGAGCAGGATTCTAAGGGCTGCGATCTTCCACGCCCGGGGAAAGTACCCTATTCGTCTGCAGCTGTTTAGCAGATTTAGTAGCCTAAGTCTGGCGGAGGAATTTGAGAGGGCGATTAACATGTCAGTCTAGACTAGATCCGCACCCGGAGCCTTACCCCTTTTCATTTTCTTAATCGCCTTATGCATTTCCGTGAGTGTCCATCCCTCCGGTGCAACCTCTTCGTCCGGAACGTCGGCCACCACTTGTTGATCTTGCTCAGCACTATCTTGCGTGGGCTCTTCTCCAAATAGGCCTATGATTATCGCTCTCATGGTGGTTGCCCACGTATCTGTGTGCCCTGCGTTGGTCGCTATGCAGCTCAGTGCTCTATCGGGGGTGAGTTTGTCATTGAAGATCTTATAAATCACCCCATAGTGGTTTTTACCACTCGCTTCTTCGACGAATCCTCTCCAGCTGAGTCTCTTGGCGCTGTTTACGGCTGAGGTGTATTTACGTCTCACCTCTCTATATGCTTTCTTCAAGGTGTCCTTGAGATTGGGGTCCTGCTCCACTTGCCATGATTTTCGGGCTCTGTGTACCTTTCTCTTGAGCATCGTTAGCTCATGTGTCCACCAGGGAACTGATTTGGTATGGGGCTTCTTTCTGGGCATAGATGTCTTAGCCGCCTGCAGAATCTTGTGCGTAAAGCACTCGACCATCGCATCGATGTCTTCAGTAGTGCTCGCGGGCGCCTGATAAGGAGCGTCTTCTTCACCTTCAATCGCCTTGGTGAACTTTTTGCAGTCGGCTTTTTTAGTGTTGAAGCGTTTGGGCAAGTGCGAAGCTTCATCACTTTCACCTGGTTCTTCTGGTATTCGGATCAAAATCGCGCGATGGTCGCTCGTGGTACATTCATCTAGCACCTGCCATTTAGGTCTGCGGTTGTATGTTTTGGTGCTCATCATCGTGACATCAATGGATGTTTTACCCCTTCTAAAGGTTGGTAACTCCTTTTTGTTGTTGGCGAATACCAGGTTGGCACCAGCCGCGTACTCTTCAACCTTCGCTCCTCTTTGGATTGCCACGCTGCCCGTAGTTGTTGCAAAAGGTAAGTCACTCCAACGCACGGAGACAGCATTAGCGTCGGCGCCGATAATGATCTCTTGTGATCTTATTTCTCTCATTACGGCTGTCAGCATGTACAGGTACGGTTCTATTTCGTGCGAGAACTGACAGTACAGGGACACTAGGCAGTACTGGTTTTGGTTTTTCTTTACATTGACGCATACACAGTGAGAAGTGCTGATGTGTCCTAATTTGACAACTTGTATGTCTTCGTCCAGGACCACTATGCACGCTGCTGGTTTCTCTCCAGGTTTATTGCCAGTAACTATTTTATTTGAGTACTTGCCCATGCCCATCACCTGGCCGTTTCTTTCATAGGGTTCCTGCACCAGTAGGAGTTCTACTCCCGACTCTATCGCATAATTGAGCAATTCTCCCGAGGCAGTGGCACCTTTTCCAATGTTTGCTTGGATGATCCTGAGCTCAGATTTTGGATCCATAGTCAGTTCTTTCTATCAGCTCAGCCACCTTGTTCCTGTAGAGTGGGCAATTTTGGCCGGGACTATGGTTCGAGTTTCTGTTCTTCTTTTTGCAGAGGGCACAAAAGTTAACCTGTAATTGTGCCGTGCAATTTTGGGACTCGTGCTCCTCTCCACACTTCCTGCACAGAGGTTTAGCGTCGCATTTCTTCGCCACATGGGAAAACGATTGGCATTTGTAGCAAATCGTCACCGCCTTGTAGTCTGCAACTCTACATCTTTGCGTGCCTATGTATATTTTGCTTGCCTGGAGAAGGTCCTCTCTCAGTTCTGGTGTGACCTCTAAGTATATCGTAGCGCTCTCTTCAACTTCCCTGCTGCCTCTCTTAAACTTGAACTTAATCAGAGCTCGTAGTTGCTCTGTGCTTCTCATTTTTAGCGAATCTGGGTTTTGCATCGCTAAGGCCTCCACTATATATTGCTCCGTATAGCTGTTAGGAACATCATATATTGCCATTATGGGCTTGTTCATGTTTGGCTCTTGTATTGTGAGCCCCATAGATTTTAAGGCATCGCAGTTCTTTATTTTTTGAAGGTCTTCTTTTGATCGGACGTCAATCATTATGCCATCTCTAGTTTTCCTTATGCCGTTAAACCCGATGCCCTGTTTGACCGGGTCAATTTTTCCTATAAGGTCCTTTTTGATGTCGTCTGGAGTGGCTTTGGAGTCACTGTCGATGGTTTTGACAAGTGCCGAGAACCGTTTCTGAGTTGGACCTTTTGGAGTTCTCTTTTTATTTGGCGATACCTGTGACTTGCGAGTGCCTTTAGGAGACTCTATTGCTAGTGTCAATCGTGCAGCATCAAACCTAGAGTTGCCAAGACGCTTGCTGGTGCCAGTTTTGAGTGCCTGTGTATAACTTGGCTGCTTTAGAGTTTCTGGGCCATTCATGAATTCGGTTGCTTTCAAGCGTCCTCTCAGGTTCGCATTTTCGAGTGACATGCTCAAGAGCACTCTTTTGAGCTGTTGTAGCCTTTCAGGAACTCCGTCCATTTGATCTGCGTAAGGCCTCTTCTTGGCCTTTAAGTCAAATACCTTACAGATCTCGTCCAGGATACCTTCTGCCTTGATGTAGAGGTCGGCTTCACGACCTGGTTCTCCAACGTCGAGGATGGATCTTTTCCTCTTGGTTGACGCTGTCTCACTTGCTGTGCTGTTGACGCTTGCAGAGCTGTCACGTCTTTCTCTAGAAGAGTTGTTATTATCGCTCTTAAAATCAAATCCGCTCTTGCTGTTATGAGCATCGCTGGAGTTGCCCCCCTCAGAATCCGAATTGGGGCGGCCAAAAGTCACCGGGGCTTTCACCCGGTCGGAACTAATGGATGGATTCACTGGTGTCAGCTTACCATCTGAGGTAGTTTGTTTTACTTCAGCTGAATTCATAGTTGTTTTGCAGGAGTGTACTCTCCCCCCCTATATTTAAATTCCCGGTAGGCTGGGATGGGGTGGTCGTTGTTTGCGGAACTGGCAGGTGGCTGGCTTGCCACGCACCAGAACTCGGGCCCCCTCGCTGCGGCAAAGCCACGACCATGAGGGGGAGTAGATAGGGACAGTAAATGTATCATGCGTCAGCCGAAGCCTCGCGCCGGTACCTCGAGCAGAGCCCATACCCGGAGATGGAATTGATTTTGATCCAATACGTAGCGAAAGCCCCCACCAGGGGAACGCGCCCGGAAAAACCGGACCACTGCTTTAGCAGACAACTCCTTCAGCCGCCGCCCTACCCGTCCGACAATACCGTCGGGCGAGCAGCGCGACGTTACCAGCGGGGACCTCGGGGAGGCGGAGTTGCGGCTCACGTGAGCTCAGATCCTTTGTCTCTACTCGTCAAACTTCGACTAATCAGCCGCTTATTGCGGGTTCGTCAAAGTCGATACGCGACACTAAAACCGAAAACAATAAAACCTAACTAAACGAAAAAGACACTAACTTAACTACTGACTTAAACTAACTTTGGCACCGTAATACTGACCGAAAGGAGAATATTCCTATTGACTAGACACTTAAACGGACGAAAAACGAACACTAATCTTTGGTTTCCTAATACTGAACGATACTAACGGAGTCACGCACCTCGTATACCTCCTTCGTCTCCACAAGAGTAGAAAGGTCCGGAGGCCACGGGGACCCTATCCGCGACAAACACTCCTTGAGCTCGATTCTCGAGGCCTCGAGCCTCTCGCACTCTAGGAGAACGTGCCTATCCGTATCGTCCGCCCCGCACGAGCAGAGCGGCGATTCCGCGAGATTAAGAGCGTGTAACCTATAGCTAAAATCACCGTGACCAGTTAGGAACTGGCTCACGTAATGGTCTAGTGCGATAAAATCTTTTCCCATTCTACACTCTATGCGACGGAAGAAACGCTTCGTCGCTTCACCTTTCGGCGTCGCGAGCCAGCGCTCTTCCCACAGGTCAAGAAGACGAGTCTCTACACGCTCGAGAGCTATTCTCTTGTTATCCCCCTCCCGGAACGCGATACCATACAGTTAGAAGCTCGCTCCACGTTTGATCTTCGCCCTCAGACGCCACCTTATGCTCTCTAAATCCAAGGGCAACAGACCAGTGCAAACCTGGTGCGAAGCAGTCGACGCGGTCCTGTAGGCCCTGCAGATACGAAGCAGCGCGGTACGCTGCATCCTCACTAACTTTTTTGCCAAGGTGTCCGTTACCAAGTCGCCCCACGCTGTAACTGCGTAAAGCATCGTTGGCAGGAATACCCCGGCGTACAAGTGGCGCATCGCGCCGTAACTAATTCCCAACTAAGCCCGCGCCACCGACGCTAGGCGCTGGTACAGACCAGACGCCTTCGCGCCGGTGACCTCGATATGCTGCGCAATCGAGAAACGCGGTCCCAGTGTCACCCCCAAGTACCTAACTAAATTTTTGTAACGGATGCCTGATTCACCCTCGCTAATCCTAACGAATGGTGGCCGGGCACCACCTTTTCCTACCTTGAGAAGTGAACCCGTCAAATTGCCTCGCTCGATGAGCCTCTTTTTCCCGGTCGCGGTGACACTCTTCCCTCCCTTCGCGTTACTATTCTTAAGAAGAATCATCTCCGTCTTGGATCGGCTGATCTCAAGACAAAGAAGATTCGCCCACCCAGAAATTAAGTCCGTCGTGCTCTGACCGAGGACCTCGCATTCAGTCCTGCTGCCGCCAGTTACGAGCAACAACAGGTCGTCGGCGTAGGCCACAATCTCTCCGCCGCGCTCTTGGACCTCCCGCAGCACCGGATCCATGCACATGTTCCACATGTCCGGTCCGAGGATAGAGCCCTGCGGTGCACCCTTCTTTACCTCTCGCGTGACTCGAGAGCCGTCACTCGTGAGAGAGACGGTTCTGTCAGCGAGATAGTCGCGTATGAGCCGCCAAAGATTCCCCGGGCAGCTCCTAGTCTCCAGTTCCTCCATCACCGAGTCCCATCTGAGGTTATCAAATGCGCCGGTGATATCAAAGAGGATGCCAATGGCCAAGGGTTTCTCACTACCCGACACGATGGACCTTGCGAGTCCAATCGCGTCAGCAGTGCAACGCTCGACCCTGAAACCAAATTGCCTTGAAGATGCGTGGACTTCGTTAGAGATCACGGGAAGAAGGCGCCATCTTATAAGCCTCTCCAATACTTTGCTCAAGACCGGCAACAAGCACACCAGTCGATATGATTTCAGAGCCGAGCGATCCTTGTCCGGCGACTTAAGCAAGACGCAGATCGCACCAGACTTCCACCCCGACGGGAACCTCCCCAACCGGAGACAGGCATTCATCAGACGTGTCAAAGGTCGCAAGAAGCCGTAGCCACAGGCCACCTTCACCATATCGGCTTCTATCAAATCCTCGCCTGGGCATTTCCCACTTTTCATGCTTCCTACGGCCTTCGACACTTCGAGCTCGGACCACAAATCAACATCCGCCCCCTGGCTCGGGGGAATTGCTCTGTCCTGCGTGGCCGGATCGGCGAAGAACCCGTCAAGCAAGGCCGCCGCCGTCTCGGACCAGCCAGTCGTCGATGAGTCGCCCACCATAAGCGAGTTCACCGCAGACTTTGGTGCGATCTTTTCACTGGTGATCTTATAGATGAAGCCATATACGTCACCACTTGTGTTGGTGGCGACGAATGACTGCCAGCTAGCGTTGCGTGCAACCCAGCACGCGCGCGTGTACTTTCTACGGAGGAGGTTGCTCCTTGCCCTAAGCTCAACGCGTGACTGCGGGTCACGTTCCCCCTGGTATCGCCTTCTTGCTCTGTTAAAAGCTCTCTTTAGCCCTGTGAGCTCTGCGTTCCACCAAGGAACCGAGCGGGGAAAAAACCTTTTCTTCGGTATCGCGGTTTCGGACGCAGTAAGCAGAACGCTGCTCAGAGACTGAGCAAGCGCATCTACCTCCTGCGAACTAGCCGGATCCGTACAGGAGACCTCCTCCAACAGTCGCGAGACCCCCTTTCCGTACCTGCCCCAGTTAGCTCTGCGCACGTTGTACCTTGGCGTCCTCGAGACCCCTGAGGACGCTTGCTCTCGAAGGCAATAAGTAATCGGCCTGTGATCGGCCGTCGTCCATCCCTCACGCACGGTCCAATCACCGACCAGAGCCTCTAGCTCGGACGTCACTAGAGTGACGTCGACATCCTTGTCTCCACGGACTAAGGTACTCGGATGTCCTGGTTGATACACAGCAGCAAGTCCATGCCTGTGTATCACCTCCTCGAGCAAAAGCCTGCGTTCATCCGCAGCCCGCACCCGACAGCTCCACTGCGGCGACGTGCCGTTTAGATCCATTCCTATGATCACTCTCCTGGACCCCAGACGGCTAAGGAGAAGGTCCAGGTAGTCGATGTGCACCTCGGGCTCGTGGCTGAACTGGTGATATTGACTTATCACCACCACAGACCCGAAGGCACCCGACAGCTCCACGCAGACACAGTGCGCCGACGAGTACTGCTGCAGATGCGTAGCCGTAATATTCGGGCTCAATACGACCACCGCTGCCTAAGGAGTTTCATCTCCTTTCTGGCCAGTGATGACAACGCGGGAGAAGCTGCCGAGCGCACACGCCCGGCCCGAGTGCGAGTACGGCTCCTGAATGAGGAGGACGTCAAAGCCCTCGCCCACCGCCGAAACCAACAGTTCTTCCGAGGCAAGCCTCGATCTCCCTAGGTTAGCCTGAGCTATCTTCAGACTAGCCATAGCGCTGCTTCAACCTTTTCACCTCCGCTTGATACAGCGGACAGGTCGCACCCGGGTCGTGCGCATGCTCGACTTCTTGCTTCATACAGCGTGCGCAGAAATCTTTTCGCGCCCCTTGGGTGCACTCTTTCGAGTCGTGTACCCCACCACATTTTCTGCATAAGGCCTCGCTACGGCATGCCTTGGTCGTATGGTGAAAACCTTGGCATTTGTAGCAGACCGTAACTCCGTTGTAGCTGCCCACCCGGCAGCGCATAGTGCCAAGGTAAACCTTCTTGGCCTTGATAAGCGCCTCGCGAATTGCCGGGTCTGCCTCTAGGACGAGGCAGGATGTTTTGCCTGTTTCCTTAGACCCACGTTTGAATTTGAATTTCACGAGGGCCCTTATCTCGGCTTCAGAACGATTACCGAGCACGTCACCGTACGGACCCGCCAGAGCCCCGAGCACCTTTTCTTTCGAGAAAGAGTTCGGCACGTCGAAGATAGCGAATCTCGGCCAGGTAACGAACGCAATGCGTTCCTTTACCTCCAAACCACTCACCTTGCATCCCTCTAGACCCAAGAGCCGATCCAAGTCGGTCCTGCCCCGGACCTCGACAATTACCGAGTCCTTTGCCTTTACAATGGCATCGAACCCGATATTGGCGCTGACCGGATCGACCGCCTTGATCAGCTCCTCCTTAATCTCCTCGCCCGACTTGACCCCTAGGGCACTGGTGGCAGTGACCGTGGCCACGAACCTCTCCCGCTTCGGACTTCGTTTCCGAGTTCTAGGCAGCTTCGGCTTGGCCACTTGGCCAACTTGCGCCGTTGCCACGGTCTTTGGTCGCTCCTTATGCACGACCTTTTTTGCGACCTCCGCGAAGAGCTTTGGGCGAAATTGAGCAGCCTTTAGCTGATCCTCTAGCTGCTCAATTCTCCCCTTCAGATGGGCATTCTCCATCGCAAACTTGAACACATCCTGCCGGATGTTCTCAAGCCTGCCAGGAACGGCGTCCATCGCCTCCTTACATTTCTCTTTACGGCCTCTTGCCGCAAATGCCTCGAGAATCTTGGAGATGTCCTGCTCGATCGAGAGGAAAATCTCGCAAGGTTCCAATGTACCTGACGCGCCGCTGCTCGTTCTCTTTCTTTTAGAGACAGAGGCCGAACTAACGTCGCTATAGCCTCCGATGCTGTTCCGTCGAGAAACATCACCGGGCGGCCGAGGTAAGCCTGACTCAGCTACCTCAGTCGTCTTCGCAATCGCTTCGGGGTAACTGTTTGACGATGCCTGGTTTGGGCCCCCTTGACAACCCCCAGCCACTGGCGTCTGTGAGTCCGATCCCACTGGCGCAGTAACATTTATTCCGCTCTCTGACATTCACTCATAGTTTGGGGCGTTTTTTGTTTTAAGTACGCTGCCGACGTCGCGCACTGGGGTAATTTATTTTTGTTGCTCTCTTGTCTCGCGACATCGAGCAGCAGCACCGCACACTGATCCGTCTCCTTCCCGCCACTGGTTCGTGGAACAAAAGATTCGGGACTCAGGCTCCCTCCTTACCTGAGTGGCAGCACGGTGGGACACTTGCTTTGTTTAACGTACGCAGTCCCAGCACGCACAAGTCCGTGACCACCAGACCGCTGGCTTGCCGTGCAGCGATTACGGACAAGTGAGACTCTTTCACTCACGGGGAACTTTGATTTCTGCCACTCTGTAAGGCGCCAAGATGACAGCGGCGGCAGCGAGCGGCATCGCTATACCCTGATCCGTCTCCCGACGACGCTGGCTTGATCCGCCAGGTTCGGGGAGTCGAGCAGCTCCAAGCTCGACTGATAGCAAGGCGAGGCTTTTAAGTTTAAAGTACGCTGCCTCATCGCGTACGGTGGTGGCCGGTCAATTGCACTAACACGTCGCTAGATGGCGCCAGACGCACGCCCTGGTTAATCACCCACGTGAGGAGGCCGCGGTGGCTATGGGGCTTGAGCTCTTGCTTCTCAACCGAGAAGTCGGGGGTTCAAATCCCGGCGGTGGGCTGGTTTTTTCCCGAGGATTTTTTCTGCGGGGTTTGCACCGTTGGGTGTATACCGTGGAAATTTTTCTTGGAAAAAAGCCGGTGCATCTCAACTGCGGTCTCTGGTCTTGGGGGTCACACCATTATCAAAGGATAACCTCAGTGGTATGGGAGGCGCAACCATATCGACTATAGGTACACGCTAATACACTAACACACACTTACATATAAACGCAAGACCCACCGTTAGGTAGAACGGTGAGGTTGGCCAATTAGCCTAGTAGCAGAAAGGGCCGTAATCAACAAAAAAAAAAAAAAAATCACCCACGTGACCCATCAGGCGTGGCGCAGAACTCTCAGCCCTTACAGAAGACATCCTCCGTCATTCATTGCACTAAGTCCATACGCATTACCTAGGCCGCGCACGCGAAACGCGCGACCAGCGCCTCCCGCGACTAAGTCCGTACGCATGACTTGCCGGAGTAACACACCTCACAACTCCCCCACCCCACAATGCTATCGCAAAAAGTCGCTAAATGAAAGCGTCGCATCCAAGATGCGGCGTAACGCAAGACTAGCGCTGCGTCAATAGACGCAGCGCGACGCACGACTAGCGCCACGTCAAGACGTGGCACGCCGCAAAACCAACAACCATTGAAAAGGGAAAGAGTGCGGTGTGTGATGCTCCAAAGCGTAGTATGACTAGCCCGACACTGCCTTCCCCCACGGACCTTCCACGTGAAGGAACTGGGATAGAAGGCGGCCGGTTTCCATTCAGCACGCGCCGAGATGACTGGCAGTCGCCCCGACTCCGAGGACGTTCATATTTCCGCGCATGCTCCCAGAAACCCGACGACCCAGTCACCCCTGACTACTGAATTCCCACTGGAAGGGACAAGCTTCCAGTGGGCCCCTCGGTGGTGGGCGGGGCCTATTCTACCCCTACCGGCTATGCAGGCCGGCGCCCGAGTTAAGGCCGCAACTCACACGTTGTGGACAGGTAACAGATCCAGAGCTGCTTAGGACTGTTACGTCCACAGCTCTTTCACCCCACCCGTCCACTACCCCATGCGATGTGGGGTGGCAACCACTGCCCCCGCGAGTCCGTTCCCAGTGTCGGGGCAACGGAGTTCTACCTCCGTGGGGGCTCCCCGACCCCGCGGTACTGTTTAGCGCCCAGTCAGCGTTCGAGGCCCCGAAGGACCTTTCCCAAGTTTGGGGACTTGTCTTCCCGGCACTTGGTAGGCCAGCTCGGGTGCGCGGGACCGCCAGACCCGAAGGTGCCAAAGGACACCCCCCTGTGTTTTACACCTTTCCTATTTCCAATTCCCACTACATTCTACTACCTCAATATTCTGCTATTACTCTGTCCTTCTCCCAATTTTGCTACTCCCCTTCTTCTGTCTTTCAAATTTCAAGCCATGATGAACTCCTCCCTTTCACTCCGGAAACCTCTCCTCTCGGTCCCTCTTATATAAGAGGGGAAGAGGAGGGTTACCCTCATTTTCTTCTCAGACACCTTCTCATTACATAGTAATGATGGGTGTCCGCTCCCTATTCTCCTATCACCTCTCCGTTCTCTCTCGCCACCTTTCCGTTCTCCGGACCACCTCAGGACACAGAGACGACCATACACTGTGCCTGCCCTCTCTCCCCTTCGCTTTACATGCAGCGCATCCGACCTCCCTCTCACAAATCTTCCTGAGATGTCCTTCCTCTCCACATTTCCCACACCTCTCCTTTGCCTCACAGTCCTTCATCTTGTGGGTGAATCCGTAGCACTTGAGACATCGCATTATTCTTTCGAATATGCGTGCTTCGTGTGAGGACCACCCAATAAACACCCTACCCTGTCCCAGCAATACTTCCTTTATCCCAGGTGTGACTTCCAGCACTACCCCTCCCTTCGAGTCACTTCTCCTCCCAGTCCTAAATTTCACCTTTACCTTCCTAAATTCCTCCTCCGCTACCTTGTCCTTGAGATTCCTGTCCCAAAGCTCCTGTACAATCTCCCCGTCTCCTACGTCCTTCCCTATTCCAATGACCTGTACAAGAGGGGGATATTTTTTAACCTCCTCCACTTATATACCCTTTTCCCTTATTGCTCCCTCCTGTACAATCCGTTTCCTATCATCCTCCGTAGCCATTTCCATCACCAGCCTACCTTCCTTTCCCTCTCTTACCCTATTGACCTTTATGTCCATATTTCTAGCTACATCCCACAATCTATCCTTTACTTCTCCTGCCTCCTTCACTCCTTTGCACTTGACAACAACCGCATAGCTCTTTCTTCCTTCACTTCTTTCTGGCCGTGACCCTATTTCCACCTCCATGTCTTGATCAGCCTTCTTCACAATGTCCCGTATCATCCTCCTTTCCTGAGCCACTGTAGCTGCCCCCACGTTCGCCCACAAATCCTTCATCAGCTCTTTTTTCTCGTCTAGCCTTGTCTCTAACTCCTTATTTCTATTCACCAAATCCATTACCAATCCCTGGAAGTCACAAACCCTCCTCATTATCTGTCCTGCTGTGTGCTTACTGACCCTAGCATCTTCACGTGCCATATAGTCAGTAAGCGAGACCGTTATATCCTTGAGCCTATCCATATAATTCATTTCCTCCTCCTGCTTCTCCTCTTCCAATTTTCGCCTCTTTTCTAAATTAATTCTCCTCACTCTTTTGAGCCTTTCGTACTCCTCCATTTGCCTCTGTACTCCTTTGTCGTCACTATACACCCTCTTCACAAAATCCCTCCTATCCATCTCCTTATCCCTCTCTTCCAGCGAATCATGCTCCTCGATGTGTCCATCCTCTCCATCATCATCGTCTAAGCTTTCATCGCTCGACCTGCTCCTAAGACTGAGAAACCTTATTCTTGTCCTTATCCTTATCCTTATCCTTATCCTTATCCTTCTTCTTATTACGTTGCTCCCTTTTCTTTCTCTCGTACTCGGCCGCTAGCTTTTCGTTGATCTCCTTCATTTTCGCGTCTTCCCTATCCCACTTCTCCGATTCCTTTTTGAGCGAAAGAGCGAGCAGGTTCGCTTTTACCGAATCGCCCGCCTCCTGTGCCTTTTTGATTGAGCTCGTGAGAGCTACAACCCTTCCCTCCCGAAACTTCTCAAGCGCACTCACCTCTTGCTGCTGCTGTTGCCGGACATCCGGCACTAGCATGACTAACTCCTTATGGTCGAAACTCGACCCGTGATTCTTGCCCCCCTCAGAATATATGGGGCTGCCACTAGCGACCGAGGCTTTCACCCGATACGAACTAGGGGTGGATTCAGGCACGATGGCGCCCCTACCACCTGAGGTAGTTACGTATTTTGAACCACTCATCATGTTTGTTTGTTTGGGTTGTTGTAAGCGGTTCCGTCAAGTGGCTGGCTTGCAACCCAACGGAACTCAGGCCCCCTCACTGCGACAAAGTCACAACCCACGAGGGGGCATGAGATAGGGACAGTGGGAATCTCGTTAAACCGTACCGTTACTAGTGGTTGAGCTCGAGCCAGCTTCGGGTCGTATTAAGCAGCCATGATCTACTCCCGCCGTTTACCCGCGCTCGCGTCCCGACCGGCTCGGCTCGATCACTACCGGGAGGTGTAAAGCTCTGCGAAACCCTGCGGTGCACCGGATTTCGTCGTCGTTCCAAGTCCATACGCATCACTTGCGCCTCCGCTTCCAAACTACCACGTCCGGGACGTGCACGCGCACGCGGTCGCTAGTCGTTGCAGCGGTCCTGAGTAAGGACGGGAGGCGTCTCGTCGTGGCGGTCCGGTGGTCTTCTCGGTTATACCAGTCCTCGCACTCGCTTCGTGCGCAGCCGCCACCTAGTTGTACGCGAGACGGTTTCGTCGGAGTTTCATACAAGTCCATACGCATCACTCTCGTGGCGCCGCCTCAATATCATTCCGGCGTGTCCTCACAGCGACGCGCCGCCGGTCGTGGCCCCCGTTGCACTAAAAAGCACAAGTCCATACGCATTGCTCGCGCCGACGTATCACTCCGCTCGCTCGCCTCGAGACCTCTCCTCCGCGCGGACATCACGGACACCAGCGGGCGGGCTTTTTTCGTACAAGTACATACGCATTGCTTGCGAGCGGTATGACCCATAGGGAGAAGGAGGAGCCGCCGCCGCCGCCACTCACTTCTCCGTTTTGCCTTTCGAACTGTTTTTTCTTTTTCATTTTTTTTTTTTTTACAAGTCCGTACGCATTGCCACGAAAAAAATCAAAAGAAAAAAGGCCAAAGAAAGGCATCATCGTACACGATGATGACTCTCTTCGGCCTTGAAAGCTCTTCTTCTTGTTCTTCTCTCTCGCTGTACGACGCGACCACGACGACGACGACGACGACGAAACTTGCCGCTGCACTGGCGCTGCTGCTGCACGCGTCTGTGCAGCAACAAGACACAAGCGCAACAACGAGCTTCGTCGTCGTCTTTGTCGTCGTCGACGAGCCGCGTCGTACGTACGTCATCATCGTCCATCGTCGTGTGTCATCGTAACGACCAACGACGACGACGACGACGACGAAGACGACGTGTCGAGAGAGAGCGGCGCAGGCTGAGCCTCGTCTTTCCTACAAGACGAATCCCCAAGCCAAGGGCTGAGTCTCAACAGATCGCAGCGTGGTAACTGCTCTACCGAGTACAACACCCCGCCAAGTACCTAAGTCGTCTACAGACGATTCCGAGTCTCGACATCGAACTATTGGATAAACCCATGATCGACCGCTAGAGGTCTGGCCGACGCCCGGTGAGATCCCGAGGTCGGATCCGCGGCCCCATGCGGCAATTAAGGCGAGTGCGATGATCGGCCACGAGGACCGACCACCTAGTAGTGTCACATTGTTTTGAGCCTGCCGACTTACGAGACTCCTAGAGATATCGTTGCCACCTTTGACTAGAAAGGATTCGGCCTTAGAGGCGTTCAGGCATAATCCCACGGATGGTAGCTTCGCACCACCGGCCGCTCGACCGAGTGCGTGAACCAAATGTCCGAACCTGCGGTTCCTCTCGTACTGAGCAGGATTACTATCGCAACGACGAGTCATCAGTAGGGTAAAACTAACCTGTCTCCCGACGGTCTAAACCCAGCTCACGTTCCCTGTTGGCGGGTGAACAATCCGACGCTTGGCCAATTCTGCTTCGCAATGATAGGAAGAGCCGACATCGAAGGATCAAAAAGCGACGTCGCTATGAACGCTTTGCCGCCACAAGCCAGTTATCCCTGTGGTAACTTTTCTGACACCTCTTGCTGAAAACTCTTCAAGCTAAAAGGATCGATAGGCCGTGCTTTCGCAGTCTCTATGCGTACTGAACATCGAGATCAAGCCAGCTTTTGCCCTTTTGCTCTACGCGAGGTTTCGGTCCTCGCTGAGCTGGCCTTAGGACACCTGCGTTATTCTTTGACAGATGTACCGCCCCAGTCAAACTCCCCGCCTGGCAGTGTCCTCGAATCGGATCACGCGGGAGTACAATTGGCAAACGGCCGAGGCTGAACGCCACTCTTACACGCTTGGCTCAAGAACACCATGACAGCCGGGATATGGATCCCAGGCGCACGCGTTCCGCCTAACCGAGTAAGTAAAGAAACGATGAAAGTAGTGGTATTTCACCGGCGATGTTGCCATCTCCCACTTATGCTACACCTCTCATGTCTCCTTACAGTGCCAGACTAGAGTCAAGCTCAACAGGGTCTTCTTTCCCCGCTAATTTTTCCAAGCCCGTTCCCTTGGCAGTGGTTTTGCTAAATAGTAGATGGGGACATATGAATGTCGTGATTTTGCGTGCGGCTCCTACCTTCCGGTCTATCCACACGGTCCCCTTGGACAAAGGGGCTGGGATACGCCCAGCCAGCGCGTCAGGGCTGACATCGCCGCCAGTTTGCCGAGATATCGAAATCCCTCAGAAACCCGGCGACTCAGTCGACCCTGACTACCGATTCCCACTGGAAGGGACAAGCTTCCAGTGGGCCCCTCGGTGGGGGGCGGGGCCTATTCTACCCCTACCGGCTATGCGGGCCGGCGCCCGAGTTGAGGCCGCAACTCACACGTCGTGGACAGGTAACGGATCCAGAGCTGCTGAGGACTGTTACGTCCGCAGCTCTTTCACCCAACCCGTCCACTACCCTAAGCGATATAGGGTGGTAACCACTGCCCCCGCGAGTCCGTTCCCAGTGTCGGGGCCACGAAGTTTTACCTCCGTGGGGGCTCCCCGACCCCGCGCTACTGTTTAGCGCCCAGTCGGCGTTCGAGACCCCATGAGGGGCCTCTTCCAGGTTTGGGGACTTGTCTCCCCGGCACCTGGTCGGCCAGCTCGGGTGCGCGGGACCGCCAGACCCCAAGGTGCCCTATGACACCCCCCTGCGTTTTATCTCACACTCGTACAATCACGCTCTGCACACATACTTTTCATTCATTCACCTCACCATTTACTCTCTCTCTTATCTTTCCTTTATCCCCTACCCCCCAATTTGATTAAAACCAATCATTCTCTCCCGCATAACATACGCTCTTTCAACAAATCTTTCAAACTCCCTGTAACACTCTTCCTTCCATACAACCGCACTTACATCATACCCTACCCCCCATCCTCTCTCTCAATCACTCTTATTCCCATTCCCTCTAAATCCCTAAATCCAGCATACATAGCACATTCACACGAAAGATGCCGCCAGTCTTCGTCTGCTTATCGACAGACGCATCTGGCGTCATCACTCAATCCGCGTTCATTCAGCCACTTATTCAAGCTCCCATGTCCCGTTAAAATAAAGCCCACCCTTATACTAAAATCAAACTTCTTACACTTACTCATAAAACTAACATCCTTAATAAACTCATACGTTACCCTACCAGTCGTTTCGGTATCCCATCTATTCTGCCATTCACTCATCATCCTCTCATCACACAATGCCACCAAGTCCTGCTTATTTCCTCCTAATCTCTCTTCCTCACTCACCATATCCAACTCATCCATCTCCATTCCTCTTTTTATTCTGTACAACGTCCTCCTCCGCCTGCAGACAAGATCCCTTTGTGGGGACCCTGCTAATACCTGCATAGCGGAGGTCGATACCGTTCTACATACACTCAGACACGCATACATTACCACTCTCTGACATCTGTTCACTTCATCCCGCTTTTTCTTACATTTTAATAAATCCCCCCACACCCCAGCACCATACATTACAACCGGCTCAAAATACCCTAGCGAAAGATATAAAAAATATTTTCAAATAAAGTTTAATAAAAACTAAAAAAAAATTATAAAAATGAATAACATTTGATAATTACTGATAAACTTTGTATGTTTTGGAACATTTATTTTCGATCTTATTAAATTTTATTTACATTTATTAAATAAAAATTGAAAAAAATTTTTTTTATCGATTTTTATTAGAAATAATCTCTAATTATCAAAACATAGAAAAAGAAGATGCTGAAATTTTTTTATTTTTATCAAATTTTATTTTGTTTTGTGTATCAAAATTTATTTTCATTTTTTTTTAATACATATTTTTCAAAATCATCTGTAATTATTAGAACATTGAAATACATAGTTGTGAAATCTTCATCGTCATTTTCATACATAATTATAATCGATTGATGTTTCGTTTTGAAACTTGTTATTTTTTTATTTTTATCAATATCATTCACCCAAAGTTCCCCGAAGAACATTACTAATACACCGTGATCTGAAAGTAGTCGAACAAAATAAACAGACGTGTTCTTCGAAAAATTTGGGATTGAAAACCTCTTTAGCGTTTTTCTCAAAACCCAATGGTTTGCGAGAAAAACGACGTAGTGAAGTCATTATTTTAATGAATGAAATGTCCTGGCCGAGTCCTGCGAATTGGGGGTCATGACGATAACAAAGCACGACTCGATTAAATGAACTTCATAAAAATTAAAAAAAAAATACAGCAAAAAAATTGCAAAAGCTGTCGATTAATTTGAAAAGTCGAAAGCTTAGAGCTCGTGGCGAAGTGGTGGGTTTTCCACGCCCTGGCGATGATGTAGCAGCTGCGCGACTAGCGAGGCTGTCTCGATGTTGGCGAAATTCGAAAAAATTTCTGAAAACTTACTCTACTTGTCGCAAAAGCTGTGGATTAATCTTGAAATTCGAAAGCTGGGAGCTCGTAGTTAAGTGGTGATTTTTCACGCCCTGGCGATGATGCATCAGCTGCGCGACTAGCCAGGCTGTCTCGATGTTGGCGAAATTCGAAAAAATTTCTGAAAATTCCATGCAGTGCTCGCAAAAGCTGTCGATTAATCTTAAAATT
>NW_019640814.1:784303-868454 GCF_000599845.2 Trichogramma pretiosum
TGGGAGGCGGCAGTACGCTCAGTAAAGAAACATTTGCGTCGCGTTATAAGTGACACGTCACTTACATTTGAGGAGTTCAGTACTCTTCTATGCACAATTGAAGCGTGCTTAAATTCAAGGCCATTGACTCACTTCAGCTACAATGCTAGTGATTCTTTCCCTCTTACACCTGGTCATTATCTTATCGGAGAACCAATGATCTCAATTCCAGAGCCAAATCTCGCGAAGGAAAATATCCCTCCTCTCGCTCGCTGGACACTGCTTTCAAAATTGAGAGACTGTTTTTGGCACCGTTGGCGGAAAGAATATCTCAATACACTTCAAAAGAGAACTAAATGGCATCTTCCAGAAGCCAACTTAGAAATTGATTCAATCGTTCTTATCATAGACGATAATGCCCCTCCATCAAAATGGCCTCTTGGTAGAATAATTGATGTAACGAGGGGCAGGGACGGCATCGTGCGAGTGGCCAAGCTTAGAACGGCGACATCGACAATTACACGCCCAGCAGTAAAATTGTGCCCATTACCAATAAAAAAGTCAAAAGTCTCACCAGATCAGTAGTCTTATTACGTAAAAAAAAAAAAAAAAACAAGAACATCGCAATTATTTGACTAAGTCAATAGCGTTATATATAAGTTTAAGTTTCACTTCGTTTCAATTCCCTTTTTTCTTCACTAATGATAATATTAAGTTGCTAAATGATGTACTCAGTAACTTTATTTACAAAAAAAACTATGTACACAAACTGTAAAAAAAAAAAAAAAAACAAAAAAAAATTTTTTTCTTTCTTTGCTATTGTCACTTCAACATGCTAATATTGTATAATTTAAGCTGTATCAATATCAAATCATTGTATGCCTGTCTCCGACGGGGCTGGCGGTATGTTGAAAAAATCTATGTGTATGTAAGTGCGATCCTTCTGTACCACTGTACATCTCATTATCACCGCACAGGAGTGGGGTTGCGTAGCCCACCGGCGAGTGCCCGCACGCGAACACTCTGATTCTTGCTCGACACTGCGCAGAGCACACATCATTTTGTACACTAATTACCTATACCTATTTTCCATATTATTAATATATTATATTTTTCCTTTATATATAATAAATAAAGTGTCTCGTTATTTCTCACTACTACCTGCTGCTCCAGTACAAATTATCAAGTGAAAGTCAAGGTGATTTTAAGAAACACGGACCAATCTGTAAAATATTAAAATCGTGCGGAGTTAAACAGAATTTTAATTTAGGTTTATGAGTTTTGTAATTCAAAATAATCGATTTAAATTATATAGTATATGTATACTAACAATAACGTTTCCCAAGATCCCAACCCATTTGTTTGTGGTAAAGCGAGTTTGATGTCTATTCTGTATAATCACGTGAGGATTCTCCCTCGAGTAGTGGTGATTATTGCGCGTGTTAAAGGTTCCATCGCGCCCGAACGTTGACTCATCCGTGAAAAGTATCCTCTGCAATAACGTCGGATCTTCCCCGATTAGGCGCAACATTGCTTGACAGAAAGCGAGGCGAGCCGGATAGTCCCCCGGTTGAAGCCCTTGAACCCGACGGTAATGGAAAGCATGGAGTCTTTCCCTACTGAGCACTCTCTGGATGAAATGGTAGGAAAGATTCAGTGCTTCTACCATCCTTCTGATGCTTGTCTCAGGGTCGTTTAGAATGTAATCTAAACAGCGAGAAAAGAAACATTTTAAATAGTTTTTAAATAAATGTTTGTCTAGGCTCAGAAAAAAATATTCAAAATGATATAAAAAAACGGCTATAAAAACTTACCTATAACTCGTTGCTCGTCACGTCCATTTTCATCGTTATCCGGGCGCCCAACAATGCCGTGACCTTGACCACGATGCAGTCTTGGTATCAGATTTCCATCCTCGTTTCCTCGATTTACCAGCTGTATAAAGACGTTTGGTCCTGGATGCCGCCGATCTCGATTTCTTTCAACATACAATCTCGCTGCCGCCCGCGCATTTTGCCCAACTTCTCCGTACGTCAATAGCATTTGTACATACTCTCGTGGAGAGTACGCTCCACGACGTACCATCTCTCCACCACCTCTCTCGCGTCCGCCTCGATTACGTAAAGCCATTACCGTTTGGCTACGAACGAAAATCTTTTTTTACACAGGTTAAAGTGCAGATCACCGATAGCTTGACTAATCATGCAGTGACTCGATTTAATTGGTTAGGGAACCAGCTTTTTGCCAATAGTAAATAAAATGAACTCGAATAGTTATGAACAAACGAATGTATACTAACACATTTAAATTAATGCGCGCGGAAAAAATATATGCGATAACTGATTAATAACGGAAATACATCCACAGAGCTTGCAACGCTTTGAGTTCATAGTTGACTTACCTTGATAGTAATCACGTCGAAAATTAAAATTAAAAGGCGTTTTTGTGCACTAAAAAATGTGCGAAAAAAGATATTTTTCGTCGTACCATTGCATAAAGTATATTATTGTACAGCTCAAGATTGATTTTTTTACTTGTGCAAAGCTTATATGGTGTCACGACGTCACCTTCCTGAAAGTTTATGATGACTCATGTATCGAAATGAAATTTTGCGTCAAAAAATATGTAAGCAGCACCTGTGAGTATTGATCACTTATCTTGAGATCGATTTTTTTTTACTCATATCGAGCTTTAATGGCGAAACGACTATTCATAAGTAGCTAGTAAAATTCATTTTCAATTTGCGAATTGCAACAATAATAAAATATATATTTTATTTAAAATTTAAATCAACAATCAATGCGAGTCGAATTAGCCAACACTGCACACAAATGATTTTTGAATGTTCGTTTCTTATAAGGCAGTTGAGAAAAAGTCTAACTGTTGATACGAGTTTGCGGCGTGTTCTAAAGCTTGATCGTTTTTGAGAACTCGTTTGGGGTGTTAGAGCTTAAAATTCGGCTCATGTAAGTTCATGCGAATCGACCGATTAAAAAAGTTTTGGAAGCTCGCTTCGGGACGTTTAAGGAATTAGTTGCAATGCAAAATCTATTATTTTTTCATTTTGTCGTCCCAATTTCATACAAATTTTTTCGTAGCTATATTCACACTTCTCTTTTTTCATTAGAAAATGTTATCTCATAATTACTCGTAATCTTAGGTTATTAAACAGTATAGCATAGCTACTTGAGAATTGACGGATTTTCTATAATTACGTAAAATATGAGCAAACGGCCAATATTAAACGTCGATTATTTTAATAAAAAGCTACACAAATTGTTAGATTTGCACGAATTTTTACGAGAAAAACCAGAAACACTTTTAACAACGAACGAAGAGTGCCTTGAACTAGCTCGTACGGCCCTTGGTGCAGAAATCTCACGCAACGTTGATGGAGTATTACGTCTGAAAGATTACTTGGAAAGTTTTGGAGGAATTAAGGAATTTACATCAATTCCACTGTACGAGCTTCATCCAACTTTTTCATTATTACTGTTTATGATAATGTAAGTATCAAATTTATTAACCTATGTAACATACATTTATATAGATAGAAATCATTTAATATTGATAATATTTTGGAAAAAAGGGATGAAGTAATATCTTTGGATGAGCTCATGAAAGTCAACTACATTTCTTTAGAAAAGAGCAGAGAAATATACTTTTCTATTTACCCGAGGCTTCGTGACAAAGATCTGGAGGACAGTGACTTTTTGAAAATCAAATTTGTTCGCTCTTTTTTAAGAAAATCCATGGTTTCAATCAAAAAAATTCAATGCGTGTTTCGCAAAGTATACGATGAAGTAATTCTAAATCCGAAAAGTCATGAGGCACTGAAAAAACGAGTCCATTTGAAGCTTCTTTCATTTCTGTGAGTAATCAAAATATCTCATAACATTATCCTATTTTCGGTAACTAAATCAAATTTAAAATGGTATAACAGGCACGAGAATATAGTGGAAAATGGTGATGATGAAAATCATTGCGAAGAAAATAAATCGATAATTGATATGCCATCATCATCCCAAAACTTGTTGACGATGACGGACGAACACAACTATTGTTCCCAACAGACGATTGATAAACCGCGGACGTCTGATGATTCGACAAAAAACTCTAGCACATCGCTAATACTTCCAGTCCCTGTCATTGAAAATTCTACGCCTTCTCCTGCTAGTTACTTAAAGAAAAATCAATTGGTTTGGGCGAAATTCTCCGACAAATATAATTTTCTCCCAGGAATTATCACAGCAATACAAACGAAAGTTAATAAGATAACAAAGGAAAAACAAATAATTAATATATCTGTACGATACTTCGAACGGGCCACATCCGATCAAAAGGTAAAAACGTTCAAACATAGAATTCCAGATAGTGTGAGAGAATTGAATGCGGAATCTATTGACGAAGAAACAATGAATAGACCCGAAGACGATGAGTTATCCAGCTACATTACAGAAATGGCTAAAAACGAACTAACTAAAGGTGCCGTTAACTATACGAGCGAACTAAAAAGTGTACTGGAAAAGATATCATGTACAACCAAATAAGAACAGTGCGATATTCTACGTTTTTGCATAGATTTTGTTCTAAAATTCCCCCTAAGGCTACGTAATCGAATTCAATAATTATATTAAATATAAATTAAGTTAATAATGTTAATTAAAGATTTCATAAAAAGCAAACGTAAATATTTCTTAGATAATTTAATGATCATTCTAAAAATTTCGCTCGTGTTCGAGTCGTCCAAGCCAAACGTAAAACAGCTATAACATCGCCGGAGAAGAAAGTTACCTCCAACTTATGACGATCTGAGAGCTTTAAGCTTGTAAAAAAATCGACTGCTTTTGCGCGCAAAAGAGTAAAATTTCATAAATTTTTTCGAATTTCGCAAACATCGAGACGACCTCGCTAGTCGAGAAGCTGCTGCATCATCGCCAAGGCGTGGAAAAACCACCTCGTCGCCACGAGCTCCGAGCTTTCGAATGTTAAGATTAATCGACAGCCTTTGGGACTAGTAGAGTAAATTTTCTTACATTTTTTCGAATTTCGCCAACATCGACACAGCCTCGCTAGTCCCGCAGCTGCCACATCATCGCCAGGGCGTTAAAAATCACCACTTCACCACGAGCTCACAGCTTTTGAATAGTAAGAGTAATCGACAGCTTTTTCGACTAGTAGAGTAAATTTTCATGAATTTTTTCCGAATTTCGCCAACATTGACACAGCCTCGCTAGTCGCGCAACTGCTACATCATCGCCAGGGCGTGGAAAAGCCACCTCGTCGCCACGAGCTCCCAGCTTTCGAATGTTAAGATTAATCGACGGCTTTTGCGACTAGTAGAGTAAATTTTCATAAATTTTTTCGAATTTCGCCAACATTGACACAGCCTCGCTAGTCGCGCAGCTGCTACATCATCGCCAGGGCGTGAAAAAGCCACCTCGTCGCCAAGAGCTCCCAGCTTTCTAATTTTAAGATTAATCGACAGCTTTTGCGAGCACTGCATGGAATTTTCAGAAATTTTTTCGAATTTCGCCAACATCGAGACAGCCTCGCTAGTCGCGCAGCTACTGCATCATCGCCAGGGCGTTAAAAATCACCACTTCACCACGAGCTCACAGCTTTTGAATTTTAAGAGTAATCGACAGCCTTTGGGACAAGTAGAATAAATTTTCATAAATTTTTTCGAGCTTCGCCAACATCGACACAGCCTCGCTAGTCGCGCAGCTGCTACATCATCGCCAGGGCGTGGAAAACCCACCTTGTCGCCACGAGCTCCCAGCTTTCGAATTTTAAGAGTAATCGACAGCTTTTGCGACTAGTAGAGTAAATTTTCATAAATTTTTTCGAATTTCGCCAACATTGACACAGCCTCGCTAGTCGCGCAGCTGCTACATCATCGCTAGGGCGTGGAAAAGCCACCTCATCGCCACGAGCTCCCAGCTTTTGAATTTTAAGAGTAATCGTCAGCTTTTGCGAGCACTGCATGGAATTTTCAGAAATTTTTTCGAATTTCGCCAACATCGAGACAGCCTCGCTAGTCGCGCAGCTGCTGCATCATCGCCAGGGCGTTAAAAATCCCCACTTCACCACGAGCTCACAGCTTTTGAATTTTAAGAGTAATCGACAGCTTTTGCGACGAGTAGAGTGAGTTTACAGAAATTTTTTCGAATTTCGCCAACATTGACACAGCCTCGCTAGTCGCGCCGCTGCTGCATCATCGCCAGGACGTGGAAAACCCACCTCGTCGCCACGAGCTCCCAGCTTTCGAATTTTAAGATTAATCGACAGCTTTTGCGAGCACTTCATGGAATTTTCAGAAATTTTTTCGAATTTCGCCAACATCGAGACAGCCTCGCTAGTCGCGCAGCTGCTGCATCATCGCCAGGGCGTTAAAAATCCCCACTTCACCACAAGCTCACAGCTTTTGAATTTTAAGAGTAATCGACAGCTTTTGCGACTAGTAGAGTAAATTTTCATAAATTTTTTCGAATTTCGCCAACATTGACACAGCCTCGCTAGTCGCGCAGCTGCTACATCATCGCCAGGGCGTGAAAAAGCCACCTCGTCGCCAAGAGCTCCCAGCTTTCTAATTTTAAGATTAATCGACAGCTTTTGCGAGCACTGCATGGAATTTTCAGAAATTTTTTCGAATTTCGCCAACATCGAGACAGCCTCGCTAGTCGCGCAGCTGCTACATCATCCCCAGGGCGTGGAAAACCCTCCACTTCGCCACGAGCTCTAAGCTTTCGACTTTTTAAATTAATCGACAGCTTTTGCAATTTCTTTGCTGTATTTTTTTTCAATTTTTATGAAGTTCATTTAATCGAGTCGTGCTTTGTTATCGTCATGACAACCAATTTGCAGGACTCGGCCAGGACATTTCATTCATTAAAATAATGACTTTACTACGTCGTTTTTCTCGCAAACCATTGGGTTTTGAGAAAAACGCCAAAGAGGTTTTCGATCCCAAATTTTTCGAAGAACACGTCTGATATTTTGTTCGACTACTTTCAGATCACGGATAATGGGTTTTTTTATTTACTTCCATTAAAATACACTGCTTTTGTATATCTTGCGGTTTACAAAAAGCCAAACAATTTAAGTCTATTAATCATTCTTGTATGTGGGACACTGTTGGTTAATTGAATAAGTTATTCCTCAGGTAAATTGGATGATAAAATATTATTATTTCTTCATTATTACTATCACCTATGGTGCAGATGTTGCTTATGACACCTCTTAAGCCGGTGGTCATTTCAAAAATCATTTATTTTTAAATCTTGACTATATTGCATCGTTGTAAACCGAAATTTTTTATATATTAATTTTCCAAAGCCCTTGACATTTTGTGCCTCCCAACATGCTTTCTCTTCCATCTCGTTTACTATGTAATCTTTGCCTTTCCCAATGCAAACCGCAGAATAAATAGTTACATGCGCTCTGACACTGTTTTCGAAATTATCTATGAACTCTAGCAATCGCGTTCCAATCGGGAAAAGAGTGGCAAATAATGGAATCGATCTGTAAAAGAAGTAGCGGTTTACGATTTGAACTGCAATACCCATAGAACTTTTTTTTAAATTTAAAACCAAACGATTTTGGTTCTCGAAACTAAATGCATCGTGTACAAATAAAGGGCCAAAATTTTCAACGCTTTTTGTGATATGCAAAAGCAAATGCATATTATATGTCATGTGCTCTTTTCCAAATGATTCCACTCCTTGAACAAACTCAATAATATATTCGTGAGCTTTCTTAAGGTTTTCAATTGATATCGAATTTCGTAATAAAATTTCTACTCCCGAAACCAATTTTGATAAGTGAAGTAAATATGAATCACTTAAAATGCCTTTCAATGCAATTAAGCAATAATAGAGTAGCCAAGAACGCCACTCGGATGCCTTCCAAATGCTACGTACTTTCAGAGATCTTGGGGTTCTAGTGATACACTTTGGAGTTCTAATGGATAATAGTCTGTCATTGATAATTGCTAAATTGTTGGGACTACCGATATAGTAATCCTCACCAGTAGACGTTAGAATAATTTCCGTGTACTGCTTGATAACGCCTAAATAAACGCAGTGTAAACTGTCTGGAGTCATTCCATTAGCCAGATCGAAATAGTTTAAATTCATCAATGACGATGGTCCTTTTACTCCATTTACTTCTACTATATTTATATCACCCCTCGTTTTACTGATTTGAACAGTTGCTTTCATATCGTTTATAATACTTTCATGAGTTCGAACAGGGTAAAATTTACCATCAAAAGGGTATTTTCTAACACCACTAATATTTTCGGTCGGGTGGTAACAAAAAGTACACCCATATATACCGTTGTATTGTTTCATGTTCAACATGCTACATCGACATGGAGAGTCTACACAGCAGCATACCGGGAAGATTTTGGAATTAATTGATTTACCATTTAATATCCTATTTACACCATCTGAAGATAAGCTGTTGAGTTCATTGATTATTGCTGGTAGAATTTCATTCATGTCAGGTTTTTCTTGATCTGCCCACAATCCTATTAATATAATGTTCTCATCTCGTAGGTTCGGTGGTAATTCATTCAATTTTATGTAAACTGGCCATATGCTTAAAGAGCTTGCATCAAAAGCTTGACAACCATCGGTATTGATGATGTAAGAAAAATTAAATTCTTCTGATACCTTATCAAAAATTTTGTTATATTCTTGACCATCATAAATATCTTCAATGTTATTAATATTTTCTCTATGTCTATTTTGTTTGTAGTTTAAATGAGGTTGAATAAGTGGATTTTCAAAAAGGCCTTTTAGTTGACTTTGGATATTAAGCGTTAGAAAATATGGTGCTTTGGTAGATTTGGCCGGAAAACTATGTGAACACGATTTGCAATTTATTGAATTTTGGAGCTCAGTGCGTTTACCGATGTAATGTTTACATTTCGGGCAATAGATATTATGAGTGTACCAATTTTTTTTTTCTGAAAAGAAATTTTGCAATTTATATTTGCTCAAGTTAATTATATCTTCGTAAAATAACTTATTAATTAAATTTATAATATCTATTATAGCTCCCCAAGTCAACGAATGCCTAACTCCCAGAAGCATACACATTAAAATTATTTCTCCTTTGCTGATATTTGTTTTTTTGCGCACTCTTTCGTTTCAGAAGTTCTTCAGATTGTAATCATTATTCATAGCATTTTTATTTCTTCTGAATAATTCTTCTCTTTCGTCCACTTCATTATCACTTATACCGACCATATCATTTACCTCACCTAAATCCTATATATTACTCCTTGAAAACTTTTTAAACGTTTTTGCGGCCCAAATTTTTCTGATTTCGATTTCTAAAAAAAAAAAAAACATATATATACATATATATATATTTCATTTTAGGGGTTTATGCCACTTAACCTGTATTTCGAATTGGAGTACATATTTTGATATACATTTCCATTTCGCACATAAAAATAATAGTTTCATTATAAAATATAGTTTAATTAGTTTGTAATTAGAGTAAAACAAATTTTATATCAATTAGGGCACTATGTCACTCATGAATAATAAGTAGATGTTTATGTTACTCTACCTAATACAGTAATAAGATAAATACGAATACCAGAAAAATATGTAAAATAATGAATATTAAATGTTTTAAACTTTAAAGCTTCTAAACAACCAGGCTTTTAAGAAAATTTTCTACGTCACTTCTATAAAATTTTATTTACAATATATAAAGCGAGCCGAAATCTCCCAATTTAATTTTTTTCGTTCAAGTCAGTGAGCCTCTCATTCTTTCTAATCTTCGACCACAGCAAACCCTGTAAGTGACATTCTGATTCTTTTGCAAAGAAATGCTCAAAAAACTCAATCATAAGGTCGACATTTCACGGTCAGAGCTTAAGAACATCATTTTCATGATCGCTATTGAGCGACAAGGGAAACGTACGGATAACTTCCATAATAAGTAACTATAACTAACATTGAGTAATAAGACCATCATTAACGTAGGAATACCCGAGAAAATACATGAGATAGTTGAAATGAACTTGCCTCTTCAATTTAACGCATCAAGGCGACAAGAGCATTAAGAAATGTTGGTATATCGTGCATTTCTTTTAGTATGATTATTATTTCGATACCATTATCACGTGAAAAACGTTAATTTATTAAAGCAAAAAGACATAAATTGACTATGTAGACAATCCGAAAAAGAAATAGTTGGGTGTAATTTAAATTTTTATCTTAATTTACTTCACATCGCGATTTCTAATTAATGAAAGCAGAACTGCTATCATTGTCTTTAAGGTGGATACATCTTTGATCTAATGAATGTCTCTACCATTTTGCGTAATAAAATTAATTAGAATTGCAGGAATGATAAGGTCGACACTTTACGATAGCAGATTCCGGTATAAAAAACATTATTTCCTAGACCGCAATATAGCGACAATGAGAAGGTACGGATTACTTCGATAATAAGTAGCTAAAACTAACATTGCGTATAATTACTGTAATTATAAGTAACTTTAACTAACATAGTGTAATAGAACTATCAATACGGTTGTCATAATAGGAAAATCATGAGATTGTTGGAATAAACTTGACTCTTCGAATCAACCGTATTAAGGTGACAAGAATATTCAGTAATTTCTGTATCTCGTGATTTACTTTTATTATGATTATCATTGGAATACCATGATCATGTGTAAAAAGTATAATCATTTGAGCAAAAAAACATGAATTGACTATGTAGACAAACCGAAAAAGAAATAGTTAGGTGTAATTTAAATTTTTATCTTAATTTACTTCACATCGCGATTTCTAATTAATGAAAGCAGAACTGCTATCATTGTCTTTAAGGTAGATACATCTTTGATCAAATAAATATCTCTACCATTTTTCGTAATAAAATTAATTAGAAATGCAGGATTGATAAGGTCGACACTTTACGATAGCAGGTTCAGGTATAAAAAACATTATTTCCTAGACTGCAATATAGCGACAATGTTAAGGTACGGATTACTTTGATAATAAGTAACTATAACTCACATAGTTTGTTATTACTGTAATAATGAGTAACCATAACTAATATTATGGAAAAAACCATTATTACGGTGGTTATACAATAGCCAAATCATAAGATTGTTGAAATAAACTTGACGCTCCAATTGAACCGCATTAAGGTGACAACATCATTAGGTAATTTCTATATCTCGTGATTTACTTTTATTATGATTATCATTGGAATATCATGATCATGTGTAAAAAGTATAATCATTTGAGCAAAAAGACAGAAATTGACTATGTAGACAATCTGAGAAAGAATTGATTAGGAGTTATTTAAATTTTTATCTTAATTTACTTTACATTGTGAATTCCAAATGATGAAAGCAGAACTGCTTTCATTGTTTTTGCGGTAGATACATCTCTGATTAAATGAATATCTCTACCATTTTGCGTTATAAAATTAATTAAAAATGCAACAATGATAAGGTCGACACTTTACGATAGCAGATTCAGGTATAAAAAACATTATTTCCTAGACCGCAATATAGCGACAATGTGAAGGTACGGATTACTTTGATAATAAGTAGCTAAAACTAACATTGCGTATAATTACTGTAATTATAAGTAACTTTAACTAACATAGTGTAATAGAACTATCAATACGGTTGTTATTATAGGAAAATCATGAGATTGTTGGAATAAACTTGACTCTTCGAATCAACCGTATTAAGGTGACAAGAATATTCAGTAATTTCTGTATCTCGTGATTTACTTATACTATAGCGCAATATAGACTAGATCGCAATATAGCGACAATGAGAAGGTACGGATTACTTCGATAATAAGTAGCTACAACTAACATTGCGTGTAATTACTGTAATTATGAGTAACCATAACTCGCATGGTATGATAAAACTATCATTACCGTAGTTATACCAGAGGAAAATCATGAGATTGTTGGAATAAACCTGACTTTTCAAATTAACCGCATTAAGGTGACAAGAACATTAAGTAATTTCTGTATGTTCTGGTTTACTTTATTATGACTTTTATTCCTATACCATGATCACGTGAAAAAGGTTAATTTATACGAGCAAAAAGACAGAAAATGTGTATTTAGACAATTGGAGAAAGATTTAGTTAGGTGTAATTTAAATTTTTATTCAAATTTACTTCAAATCGCGAAATCTTATTGAACGAAGCAAAAATGTTCTGATTATATTTTATGTAAGCATATCTGTAACCAAATAAATCATTCTTTGACTTTTTTTTTTATTATTTCAATTTAACATACGACCATAATATTGTCGATTCTGTACGGTAGCAGGTTTAGGTAAGTGAAATATCACTTTCTCGACCACAATAGGGCGACAATGTGAAGGTACGGATTACCTCATTCATAAGTAACTATAACTTCCATCAAGAAATAAAACCATTAGTTTGGTAGGAATACCATAGGAAAAGAATGAGATAGTTGGAATAAACTCGACTCTTCAATTTAACCGCATTAAGGCGACAAGAGTATTTGTAATTTTTGTATCTCGTGATTTACTTCTATTATGATTAATATTTCGATACCATAATTACGTGAAAAACGTCAATTTATTGGAGGAAAAAGGCATTAATTGTGTATGTAGACAAAACTTATATTTCATGTTCATTATAGTAGGGTATCAGCTTTAGGTAAGTTGTACTTTATTTCTAGAACTACAATCGGGCAATAATGCAATTATACAAATGATTATAAAATACGAGAAAACATTTTTCTCTGATTCATTCAACGATTATTGATTTATTAAATAATATAGAATTACGCAAAAAGTCCGTACATTTTTCATCAAACCGCATTTAGGCAACATATCATACGGAAAAAAATTTGTGAGTTGTTAACATATAACATAGGAATTAATATTATATAAGTACTTAACAATCAAGCTTTCCCTTATTCAAGTGCATTTATGTTCGAATGGCCGCTGGAGTTCTTCCTTTAAATTCATTTGGATACTTTCTAATCATTTCCTCAATTTTTTGTTGTGTAGGTGCTTTGTTAGTCATTTTTTTCATGTACCCCGGAAATGTTTTACAAATAAGCTGTTTACTTTCTTGTGACCATCTAACTTTTTTTGACGTTTCTGGATTGGGATCATCCCCATCATTTGATCCTGCAATTAAAAAATTTTTTTGAAATATTTGAAATCAATTCCTTATAATTTCCATATTTGTGAAATAAATTAATACGTTTTGTTCCTTTTTTTGCGCTATTATCTAATTGGGTATTTTTGGGTTGATCTTTAGATTCGAGTTCATGAGAACCGAAATTCTGATCATCTCCTGGGTTTCCAACTAAATCTTGAGTTTCATTCATTGAATCTTCAACTAAAGAATCTGCATCTTGAATGTTTGAAATATTTTTCTCTTGATTCTCAAATCTACCAGTAGCGGCTTGTAGAAATTTGACAAACATAGGTATATCTCTCCCGGCAAGCTGCTTCCTATAGTGAGACACGTGTACATTTACGTGATGGCCCATGAAGCCTGCGAGATCCTTCAGCTCGTTATCATTGAGATTTAATTTGATACATTTAGTTGCTAAATCTTTTCTAAGAGTTGTGGCTCTTAAAGTTGAAAGGTTTTTCGCCCCACATAAACGCGCATACCTATGCAGTAGCACATACGCGCTAGGATACCGGACGTTGTGTATAGGTGTTTTTGGTAGCGCAAATAAATATAAATTATTAGAACTGATGTCTAAACGCGGGCGTAACTCAATTAAATAATCCAAATACATTTTTGTGTCATAAGTGATGAGTAGTTTGATGTCCCTGTTCAACTTTCCTCTGGTCTTCAAAATCGAATACTCTTTAGCTAAGTCCTTTAAGTCTTCCGAAAGATTTGAAAATTCAATTTGTTCTACTTCCGTCACGGTTTGTAAATGTTTGTAGTCTTCTACATAAATTCTTTCTACATCCCCTGGACGGCGCCGATTATAAATTTGTACATACGTTAATAAAAACTTCAAAAATTTTGAATGATCTTTTTGATCATAGTTGTCTTTTAAGCGTTGATAGCTTTTTCGTAAATTTCCAGATAGGTATTCATACAATTTTTCCGGATCACCTTCAGTGGGAAGCCCATAATCTTTGTGCCGATTATTGTGAGCTTTAGACTCACCAGCCATTCTTGATAAAATTATAGTAAAATCTCGAATGAACGTTGTTCTCCAATTATTTATCTTCTGAGGATCAATATTGCTAATTTTCTTAATACAATTGGACTCAAAAGTATCGCAAATAACTCTTATAATTGTATTCATATTTCTTGCAACGGTCGGGTATTTTAAATATTCATTACTATCATCACCTGTAACGGGCTGAGCCACCTTTTCTATTCCTCGTACTGCAACAGCACTATCATCAAAGAACATGTCTTCCAATTTATTGATTTTTAGAATCAACTTCAACCGTCCTAATCGCCTAAGCTGCGTTATAATATTCGATGTGTGTTGTTCCCCTCTCAATTTGGATGTAAGTTCATTTCCATAATTGCAAATTAGCTCGTCATATCTAATTGCTCTGGAAACCAGGTCATTACTGATGCTCGGAAATATTTTTTTTCTAAGAGCATTATTTGCTACAGAACAACAGCGTGGCAATAAAGCTCTTCCTTCTCTTACAATATTCCTAGTAGTTGCATTGGATTCACCAGTGCATCTCAAACGATGTTTTCTATAGTCATTTTCTAAAACGACTATGTTGCACTTTTGACAGGTAGTGTACTCGTCAGCGCTTTTTTGGTAAATTGTTTTTCTGGAGACTCTTAAGTCACCTTTATTCAGTGCTGAGTTTGTGTTGTAAATTATATCACCTTTGAATAATAAATTTCTCATCGGTTCTCTAGAATTTTTTGTTGTTGTCTTATCCAAACGAATCATTTCTGCCACTTCGGGTTCATTCTTGTGCAATCTTTTGACGTGGGTTTTCAAATCTGTATAGTCTTTCAAGCAATCTGGGCACATATGTTTCTTTAGTTGGCGTTTCTTCTTCTCTCCTGTTTCTGCCATCGGTACTTGTGCAGTTCTGAGAAGTTTATAATCTGTTTCAATTTTTTCAATAGCTTTTGCTTGATCAAAATGACCTTTGTGATTCCGATCAATGTGTAGCTTGACATGCATAACAATTTTTCCACAAATTTCACATGATTGTTGTTTTTGGACTGGTTCATTTGAAACACATGGTACTTTCAAATCAGAAAAATTTGGAGCTTTCATACCAAAATAATTAAAATCCATGTTTTCAATTGAAGATTTTTTGATAATCGAATTATTTTTTACTGAAACCTCAACATTATCTTTACTTGATTGTAATTTTAAAAAATGTCTCTCCTCACTTTCATTCATTTGAAAATCAGAGTCCTTGTTATTGTTTAGTGTAGAACTGGCGATATCATCATCATTAATTCCAAAGCCTAAATAAGAACAAAATTCAATTTAACAAATGGTTAGCTTATTATAATAAAACGAGAAAAAGCTCTTACTGGATAATTGTAAGGATCGATCCGTTACTTGTTCCATTACTTCTTGCCTTAATTCCTCAATGTCTTCATCATCAGCTTGAGACTCACTGTCATCAGTATCTTCAATCGCACTCCCTTCGCAGCTCCACAATGATTCTTTTTCGGAGTCAGAATCATAGCTACTGTCATCATCAACGACTGGATCATCATTTTCTTCACTCACAGACCTTAGGTATTCATTTCTATTACTCTGTTTTTGACTCACATTCGATTTTAAAGTTACTAAGTTAAATCCTCTTTTATCTTCCAGAATTTTGGGTTTTTCAACGATTGTAGGTGAGACAGTTTCGATCAATTCATTACCATCTTCAAAAAAAATACGCCCCTCAAGAATGTTTTGTAGAAGTGCTGAGCAGTTTTCATCATTTTCTAGAACATCTACAAAAAAAATATCATTTTATATAAAGTGTCTGTGTTTCTCTTTTCCGAGAGAAACAAGTATGATTTACAATTGTAAACTCACCAAAAGTTTGTTGTACCAAAGAAGAGGATTCATCATCATTCAAGTTCGAAACAAGTTCGTCAAAATTTATCAGATTTCGTCCAGTTTTTTCAATCAAATCAGGATTCTCTGGAAAACATTTATTAACAAAAGTTATTGGTTAGATACAACACTTGCATACCAAATAATGAGCGATGTCACTCTTCGGTTAAAAGTAATGTACTGATTATACATATGCAGTATAATTTTAAGTTAAGAAGAGGGGTGGGCGGGGAAAAAGTCCAACTCTTAAACACAGAGCAGGATTTTGAAATTGCTCTTGCGCGCTCGCTGTCTTTAATCAAACGCTCGTTTCCTCTGCGCGCGTGTGTAGGAGGGCGCGCGATCTCATAATAAACAACGAAGTGAACCGCTTGCAGGACGCGAAGAGATCCTCATTCATAGAATATACTAATTACACTAGTAAAACGTCCACAGAGAGCTGTGCAGATTATTCAATTAGCGAGACATCGAGTTGCAGGCTTTGAACACGCGAGCCACTTGTAGATCGGTCAAAACGCGTGTCACTCGCCCGTGCACACTCATCAAACTCTTTGTAGATGGACAAAGCGAGATGAAAAGTAGTTCAAGGTGAAATGTACTTTATGTCCCTGACTTCGCTCGATAGTTATCATTGTTTTTGTTTTAATCGATTGAGAGCTTGCAGCGACTGCGACGACAGACTTCGAATACACGACACTCAAGCTTTAAGCTTGCGTACGCCCCGCACGGTCAACATTTTGACTGCGCGCTCACGAAATAACGCGCGCACACGAGACTCGCGAGAGCATCTAAATAAGAGTAAAAACATAGCTCCACGGCAACTCTCTCGAAGCTTTCCCTCGATTCGAATTCTTTCGTCGAGCTTTACTGTTTATTTCCGGGGCGCGCGATGTGGGTATATAATTTCGCGTAAGTCGTGTAGAAAGATTTTAAGGCTACTTAAGTACACGTTACACGGAGATAGTTGTTACAAGGATAGCAAGCGAAGAATAAAAAAGCTCAATGATCTCGTGGTGCAGCGTAACTTTTCTCGCAAGAGAGCTATGGAATAATTTATTATCAACTTACGTCTATACAGTCATATGCCTCGCTCGGAGAGCGGTGATACGTGCCGTGCGATCATGCTCGGCTCTCGCCTGTATGTATGTGTCTTTTGTGCAGAACTATACATAATATATCTTAGAGATCTCGACTCCACTGCTCTGCTTCTTTTTTAATAACACCGCTCGGTGATTGTATAAGGCCGATTCTCTGTGAAATCGAATGGCCAAAAAATTTTTTTTTCTGCAAATATGAAAAACTTGCTGTTCCCGATGTCAGAACTGTCCCCAAATTTTATTAGAATTTTTGGGACCATCTATCACTCTTTTTCAGAGGCCCGAAGTTGGCCATTTTAGGGTTTTTTTAAAATTCATGAAAAATCACAAATATTAAAATAATTCTTGGAATAAAGTAGAATGATTCAAAAGTAAAAGTGCCCAGCAACTTTTTTGTTGGAAATTGTCCAGATTTTCAGAAAAAAAATATGCCAAAGTGATTGGAACAATCTAGGTAAGTGTAAAGCAAAAAAACTGCCAAGTGGACATAAATGATGAAATCTAATCGAGTTCGAACCGGACTTTCATTTCCTGAACTATGTAAAAAGCTTCCCAAAGATGTCAACTACTGCCTGATAAAGTTTTGTAATGGGCCTTAAAGTTTAACGCAATGTAGACAACAATGTGTGGCGAAAAACATGCAAAAAAAGGCTGAAAATGGCTGTTTTTGGTGATTTTAGGCATTTTGGGCCTATTTTTGACCTTTTTTGCATGTTTTTCGCCACACATTGTTGTCTACATTGCGTTAAACTTTAAGGCCCATTACAAAACTTTATCAGGCAGTAGTTGACATCTTTGGGAAGCTTTTTACATAGTTTAGGAAATGAAAGTCCGGTTCGAACTCGATTAGATTTCATCATTTATGTCCACTTGGCAGTTTTTTTGCTTTACACTTACCTAGATTGTTCCAATCACTTTAGCATATTTTTTTTTCTGAAAATCTGGACAATTTCCAACAAAAAAGTTGCTGGGCACTTTTACTTTTGAATCATTCTACTTTATTCCAGGAATTATTTTAATATTTGTGATTTTTCATGAATTTTAAAAAAACCCTAAAATGGCCACCTTCGGGCCTCTGAAAAAGACTGATAGATGGTCCCAAAAATTCTAATAAAATTTGGGGACATTTCTGACATCGGGAACAGCAAGTTTTTCATATTTGCAGAAAAAAAAATTTTTTGGCCATTCGATTTCACAGAGAATCGGCCATAATTATCAATCCATTCGCACATCGACGTACTCACCAAGTTTTTCTATTTCACCCAGAGCCTTTTCCTCTCCAATCAAATTTAAAGGTGATTCATTTGTGATAGCAATCTCCATTCTAAGATCCGAATCGAGCTTTCCTGAAATTAATCATAAATTAAAATTAAAATCATTAATCATTAATTGCATTTAATAATCACCGTTTGTAGCGTTACAAACAACTTAATTCAATACGTATGATTACTAATGATTAAAAAAATTGACTTATTTTTTTTCAAATTTAGTAAATATACTCATAATATATATTATTGATTTGAGAAAATTACTTAGTTCAATTTATCACTGTCATTGATAAATATTAATTGTGCTGTTCATAATGTGATTCTACAAAAAGTAATGTTAGGCGAAACTAACACATTTTTTATTTCAACGCGTATAACTGTACAATTAATAATCGGTATGAAGTATTAAGAAATAGCAATGTACTGATTAGACTTATCAGACTTTCTTCAGTTTTCTTATTTGAATCAAGATTATCTGTAAAATATATAAAGTCAATAATTTAATGTACAATAATTTTACAAGAAGTAAGATGAATTTTTACAAAGTATTAAAAGAGTGAATCCTCTTAATACATATCATTTAAAAAGTTGACTATGTTGTATGATTTATTAAAGTTAATTACTAGTCTTACGTACAAAATTGTTGTAGTCTTACCAGTTATATAAGATGTCGCAGGAGACTTTTCAACTTTATCAAAGAGTTTGTCCTCAATAACAAGGTTTTTTTCTGCATCCTTATCTACATTAGGATTAACTGTAAATCAAAAATATTAAATTATAAATTAAAACACTTCAGTCTAAAGCATAGTAAAAATTTTAGTTTTAAAATTGTTTTTTTTGCACAGTAAAATATAACGCAAAAGTAAAGTAACTTAATACAGCATTTCATTTATAAGTCATAATGAGGAGTTTGATACAAATTACTCATTATGTATACTAATAATTTAAGGAACTTACTTAGTTCAATTTATCACCTTCATTGATAAATATTAATTGCGCTGTTCATAATGTAATTCTACAAAAAGTAATGTTAGGTGAAACTAACACATTTTTTATTTCAACGCGTATAACTGTACAATTAATATTCGGTATGAAGTATTAAAAGAAATAGCAATGTACTGATTACACAACAGAAATATGCTACAATCTTACCAAGTTCCGTTAGTTCCAAAGTCGAGGATTGGATTTTATCCAAGTTTAAGTTGACGGTGTCCAGACTTATCAGACTTTCTTCAGTTTTCTTATTTGAATCAAGATTATCTGTAAAACATATAAAGTCAATAATTTAATGTACAATAATTTTACAAGAAGTAAGATGAATTTTTTTTATAATTTAAAAAGTTGACTATGTTATATGATTTATTAAAGTTAATATACTAGTCTTACGTACAAAATTGTTGTAGTCTTACCAGTTTTATAAGATGTCGCAGGAGACTTTTCAACTTTATCCAAGAGTTTGTCCTCAATAATAAGGTTTTTTTCTGCATCCTTATCTACATTAGGATTAACTGTAAATCAAAAATATAAATTATAAATTAAAACACTTCAGTCTAAAGCATAGTAAAAATTTTAGTTGTAACGTCCTACGACGAATAGCCTACGCCAAGGCAACCCGCCAATTCCGCGCTCCGACTTAACGCGCCTGCACGTACCGATCCGTCCTACAAGGCGTATTGTGGAAATATTCAAACTAAATACATATTTAAAATCAAAAAAATATATTTCGATGTCTTACTTGTACATAGCTTGTAACTTGTAGTTCGAGCGTATTATTCACGCGCCGAGCGACCGTTCCATCTATTTTTGGAGTTTATTACTTTTCACACCTTTCTCAGAAGCCATGTGTTCACCGATAAAACGGATTTCGACATCGAACAATCTCGATCTTTTTACATGTAGTTCTGATGAATAATGTTTTAGGCTATATCGCTTAAACAAACTACGCCTCGATGTAGCCATAATTATTATTAAATTCTATTTGTTAAGACGAGTAAATCAACACCAGACTCAACTACTTCCTTAGTTAACGAACCGACTCAAGAGCCGTCGGCTTATTACACTACGATGTGTTAATTATTAACTTAACTACGAAACAACCTAGTGTAAATCAATATTATCAATGGTTTTTAGTAATTAATGATCTACCTTTAGCGATTGTTTGTTATATTTAAGTTGCGTCAGAACTAATAATTATTATCGGTCATGCATTATATAACTCTATGCTAACTAAACAATTACAACTATTTATTTAATCTAAGTTCAAGTAAAATAATTATCTTCCATTTTGTACATTGAAGCACAAATATATTTAGTATAATTAAATGTTAATTCTGAGTTACAAACTCAAGTTACAATTAATATTCATTCGTACGATATTTATACAATTGTTAATCTTTACATAACTAAATATACGTGTGCTACAATTATATTATAACATTAATATTGATATCATGAATTAATTAACCATTTTTCTAAGTAACATTATAGCGGAATGTATGAACTATTATTTATAATCATTTTTGTAACTATTTTTGTAATTAATTATGTATTATGAGGTATCGTTGGAAAGGAAAACTTCCCTACAATCCTAATTTCCAACTCCCATATTTTTACTAACTACAGTTTTCCAGCCTCTCCAATTTAAACATTCAAATTCTCCAACACCTCCTACTTTTTCCATCCCACTCCAGCCAGGCCCGCAAATCGTATAAATACGGGGGCCCTGGAGAGTATCAGGAGCATTCGTCACCCAGCTTTCGTTCAGCGAGCATTCGCTCACTCTCTTGTCAGGCCTCGAACAAGTAACATCTTTGTTCGGCCTGTAACAAGTCATAACATCCGTAGCTATCGCTTTTGCCTAGAGCTAGCTACTCTCTCACTTTCTATATATCTACCTATCTACCTACCTACCTACCAACGCACCACTTTTATTATTTTATTTACTTTCAATAAACATATCTTTTTAAACAATTTATTTATTATTTTCTTTTATCGATAACTCTATTCAGCTGCTATCGACACATTGTCGTATGCGCAGAGTAGTTATCTTACACCGTGATTCTATTCAGGAGCTATCGGTTTATTGCCGTATGCCCAGAGTAATCACTCTACCTTCTACAACAATTTTATTCAGCTGCTAGCAACATAAGTGTTGTATGCGCAGAGTAGTTGTTGTATCCCTACGTGATTCTATTCAGGAGCCATCGGTTTATTGCCGTATGCCCAGAGTAATCACTCTTCCTCCGACAGCAATTTTATTCAGCTGCTAACGACATATTGTCGTATGCGCAGAATAGTTACTGTACACCTTCGATGATTTTATTCAGGCGTTACCGGTTTATTGCCGTATACCCAGAATAGTCTTCTCCTCCGACTGCAATTTTATTCAGCTGCTATCGACTTCGGTCGTATGCGCAGAATAGTTGCAGTGCTTACCAGTGATTATATTCAAGTGCCATCGGTTCATTGCCGTATGCCTAGAATAGTCACTTCCTCCGACAGCAATTTTATTCAGTCGCCATCGATTTTATATTGTATGCACAGAATAATTGTTGGCTTCCATCAATAATCACCGACAAATTGCCATGCACACATGACCATCATATTGATTCACACAACCCTCACCTTATAACCAAGATAACCCTCGAAAATGATCTAAGAGGCTAGTGGTTAGTGGGCATTGCCTAGACCAATAGACAAAGAGATCCAACGGCGTCATTACATAGTTTAAAATTTGTTTTTTTTTGCTCAGCAAAATTTAAATAAATATAATTATTAAAAAGTTTGTTCTTTGAAATGTATTATTATTATAATGCAAAATAATAGTAGTAATTAATTAATTAATAGAAGTAATAATAATAGTAATATTAGTAATAATTATTGTACATTTCAAAGAACAAACGTTTGAATATCGTTCTTCCATGAAGAACGCTCAATTCTTAGAAAAACAAATATTTTTTTCGGTATATAAATATCCAGTGTATTCTTACCTCGCAGTTTTTTAATATCGATTCTTGGTAACGTGACCCTTGGAAAAATAGTCAACTGCTTGTAGACTTTTTGAAACCTCGACTCATCAACAAAAAAATATTCAAATAATTTTATTTTTTCGAGTGTTTTACAGTGACAAGGTTTGTTAAACATTTTAATTAGAACTACAGCAATTGCACTTACAATCTTCGTATAGGACGTATCCTTTTTTTTTACTGTTCTTACTTAAACACCGTTTTAATGTAGTACTGCCCAGTTGAAAAAAATTGCGTGGATATCCACGTGGAATATCCACGCTGATTCCACGTGGATCATACAGGGATTCCTTGAGGATGGGACATTGATTCCACGTGGATCGAACATGGATCAAATAAAGAGTCCACGTACGTAAACCACGGGGATTTGCACGGAAATCCTCGTTGATTTTCGATCGATCCACGGGGATTTTCGCGCAAATCCTCGTTGATTTTCGATCGATCCACGGGGGTTTTCGCGCAAATCCTCGTTGATTTTCGATCGATCCACGAGGATTGAAAAAAAATCAGCGTTGATCAGTCGAAAATCCGTGGTGATTCGCCGCAAATCCTCGCGAATGTTTCGAGCGCGTGTTCGCGAACAAGTTCCACATCCACGAGGATTGAAAAAAAATCAGCATGGATCAGTCGAAAATCCGTGGTGATTCGCCGCAAATCCTCGCGGATGTTTCGAGCGCGTGCTTGCGAACAAGTTCCACATCCACGAGGATTGAAAAAAAATCAGCGTGGATCAGTCGAATATCCGTGGTGATTGCATTTTTTTCAGCCCATGATCGATCCACGAGGAATCCCTGTATGATCCACGTGGATATCCATGCAATTTTTTTCAACTGGGTGTTGTTACATACTACATATTCGTCTGTCTTGAATTTCACTAAATAAAACATTGTTATTAACAATGAATATATAACACAAAAAAAGGCAAACGGATTGAAACTATCACTCCGAAATTCAATCGTTTGGACGACCGTTAAAATGAATACAAGGTGGAACTGTTCAAAACAGAGAGATGCGTGACTTGACACCGTGTGTGATCTTAAAGATAATGTGCAGAAATGCGTGTGTCGTCGTTACGTAGTTCCTGTATTTGCTAAGTGGAGCGTGACACGCGTTCTCTACAGATCTTTAGTAATCTACTGCTGCCAACCACAGGATTGATGCACGCACTATTAACTCGATCTTGGCTAGCTTCGGGGTTATGTTAGCTGGTATAGTATCATTGGGGCCAACATTCAGAGATTGGAAAGCAATTTTTCATAGTTGCTAGCCAGTGTAGGTCGATTTCATGATATTGTAACGTTTACCTATACATATGTTTCATGAATTATATCTTTCGATAAAATTCTTTTTGCGTTGTGCGTTTATAATTCAAAAGTTATCATCAAATTTATCATGAACGCCGGAACATTGTGCAACATTGACGACTTAGCAAAGTACCTGGTGGTCGACAATTTTTGTCCAAACGTGCGAAAAATAAAACCAAATAGAGAGCTTTCTTTCAATGAGTCGATGAAAAAACGCCTAGATCTTGTGTATTCAAAACATTCAAATAACGTAAACGAATTGCGCAATGGATTAATGGAAATAGTGGATGAGTTTAAACTTACCTACTTCTTCAGCATCAATAAAAAATCGTGGATTGAAACATACATCACTTTGTATTTAAATTTTTTTGCTGAAAATTCGTTAGTTTATTTACAAGAATGCAATAGATATTCTAGAGATGCCGGAAAAGGAGTAACTGTTTATGCTAAGAAAGACATACGAAAAAAAACTTCAATAAGTTATTTGTTTGGTCATTATAAACTAATTAACCAACAACAAGAAGCAGATTTGATTGCCACAGGCTTAGACTTTTCAATTATAATGACATCCGCAGAAAAGTCATCGATTTTTCTTGGTACAATTGCATTTGTAAACCACGATTGTAAACCAAATTGCATTTACATTAGTGCTGGAAAGGGTTTTGTAAAATTACAGACATTAAGAAATATTCATGCTGGAGAAGAACTTTATGTTTACTATGGTTCTAATTATTTTGGTCCAAAAAATGAGGATTGCGAGTGTGTCACTTGTGAAATGAAGTCAGGTAATTACATAACACTAGAAAATCAATTTCAAATATTCAAATATTTAAATATTTTAGTCATGTGGTTTGAATGTACATATAGTTAACATATCAGTTTTTATCGTGTTGAATGTAGTTGAATATCATTTAAATGGGTATACTGCTTGTTAACAAGCTTAAAAAAAATGATGACTAAAAACTGCTAATACTTTAATATTTTTTTGAAAAGACTATAAGATTATTGATTAATCTTTTCTATTAATTTTATCAGGTAAACTTATTTCAAATAGAAGAATGGAGGCTGATATCATAAATGAATTACCTTGGAACTCAAATGGAGAGCAAAAAGCTTCAGGTGAAAAAGAAAAGCTTGGTAAGATTATAAAATTATACAGCATATGTATAATCATTACTTTTTTTCAAATTCAAATTAAAGTATCAAATTAACTGCTGTCATTGCTTTGACTAACTCTATAGTAAATCACTGTAACATCACAGTGTTCTTCAATCATAAAATTCAATATGTTTGGTAGTTATAATAAAAAAATGATATAAAACAATAATCATAATCATAACTGTACTTTCAGGCCAGTCAAATTCGAATGAGGATTTAATGAATAATTGTGTGAGTCATAAAAAACCAGATCAGGACTTGACATCTGTGGATGAAGAAGAACCATTTTATGGATTCGCCACTAGTGAAGTTACAGAATCCCAGAAGTTTGAAAAATATGTATCAAATTTTTTTGAAAAAGAACAATCTTTATTGGGTAAAAAAATTGCATTGCCAGTGCTAAAGGTGAATTTAACAAGAATAGATTACAAAAGGTCGAATGGTGAGAACATTTGTGATATTAAGATACAGGATAATGTATTTTATGACTTTAACCTGCTTCGTACAAAAACATTATTCGAGTTGTTATTCTTGTCATGATAATACAGTATGATAGTAAGTCAATCATTATTATTACATTTTAGGTAAGCCTCACTCTCAGGAGATAATTAAGACTGATCCGAAAGAAGATTCAGAGGTTCCAGTAGGGATGAAAAAGTTTGGTAAGAGTGTGTAATACTTTCACTTGTGATCTAAACATTTTTTATACTTTTTGGAAGAAGTTTATATAAACTATTTATTTTTTGTCTAGATGATCCTGTTTTAAATGAAAGTTTTCGAAAAAGTCTTAACAATGATTCCAAACTTTTGCCAAACATGAAAACTGAAAATTCTTGTTCAGAAAAAAACAAAAAAACTCCTTTCTGTACATTCTGTAATAAATTTAAACAACAATTTCCAAGACACTTAAAAACTGATCATAAAAACGAGGATTTGGTAAAATTATTGTTAAAAGCGAAAGGAAACAAAAGACAATCGATGCTATCATATATTAGGAATCAAGGTTACAATAAGTATTATAAAATAACTGGAGAAATTATACCAGTGAAGGACAATGGTACATCAAATGATGTGAAAATTCAATGTAAAGGTTGCAATGGTTATTATTCGAAAAAAACTTTGTGGAAGCATAAAAAGTACACTTGTATTGGTCAAAAAATGAAAAATTCATGATTTGTTAAACACAATATTAGTTATACATTGCGATTAATCTCTTATTAGAATAAGATTAAAACGAATATTATCTTATCTAAGCGTTTTTTCTTTTGTGACTTGTACATCAAAGTAAAATTTAACCCTTCACACTAGAGTGTGCATATCCTTGACTGCCGATCTCACTGCGCGAAACATCCTGACGCTGTCGAAGGGCGTTAACGACCAAACATTCATTCCCCTAGACAAAACCTATTTTTTTATCTATCATTGCGTCGGAGACTCACTTCGATCTAGAGTTATCAATGATTAAGTCAATACTGAAATCACAAAAATGCAGTAAGACTAGTAAGTCAAGTTTATTTCAATTACCACACGTTTTTCCCTTTTGATTTATAAAAAAAAGAAGTATTGTTCAGTTTACCTGAAGCTGCAACCCTAAAATGAATAGCATTTAATTGTCATATTTTAATTGAAATTTATCGCAAAAAATATATAAAAGTACTTGTAAGGTTTGAATTATAACAACACTGAGAATAAAAGAAGATTAACAGTCTCAATCGAGAGAAATTAAAAAATCACAGCCATCGTTTATTTTCCGATCATTCTGTGACCAGTAAGTCTTTCGCGCACTACACATTTAAATCATTGTACGACCAAATTTCGTTTTCTATGATTAATACGCCATATAACGGTGTCACCCAATTGCAGTGCTGAAAATAAATGAAAGTACTAACATGCAAAGTCAACCATTTCATGGTCGTAGCAAGGATTGGCTTGATATTAGAAAAAAAACATTTACTCAATGGGTTTGAAATATAATGACACGGAATATAATGTCAAAATCTCTTACTCGATCGAAAGAAGTTAATGAATCAGTAATCACGTATATTTTTCAAATTATTACGTGAAAAAATTTGGGTTTCGTGTTTTACTTTCGTCATTAGTTCTATATTATGTTCAAATCAAATCATATTTTGCACAAGATTCATTTTCCTTAGAACTTGCAAGATAAGTATGATCAAAAATATGGTGGGTATATAATAAAATGCTTACGTCGCTATAATTCGGTTCAATAAATAAGTAAAGATGATTTATGTCATCTCAACATTTTAACTGTCATTTCGAGTCTAATATTCGACTAATGGATGAGCGTACGAGCCATTTTTGTTATCAATGGGTAAGAACACAATGAAGTGATGTCGCCCTATTGCGGTCATGAAAAGAATAGTCAGTCAATCTTGAGCTGCTTTAAAAAATTACGACCATTCAATGAACGCAATGAGCATTGGAGTTATTCAAGAAACGAGAATCATTCACTTAATAAGTTTGGATATAATTGATATAGAATAAGGCGTAAAAATATTTTAATCGATCGAGAAATGTAGAACAAGCAGACTTTACGTATATTCGTCCGATTTTTCGTAACGTAATATGTTTTTCATTTTCCACTTGTGTTTATTTGAATAACATGCTCGAATCAAATCCTATTTCACAAAAGATTCATAACCCGCCGTGCATTCAAGATTTGTATGATCACATATGGTTGATTCTCCTGAAATCTGCTTTTTGCATGTCTTTATGCCATATTCTTAAACTAATGAAGATGAGCCAAAACTGGCTCGGTCATTCATTCAATATTGTTGTATTCTTCATGATAGGACATAAATATTTCAATTTTTTAGGGTCAGTTAAATTTGCCGTGAAGATATACATGCCAAATGTCACCTCCGTGGCATGTCTACATCTCAAAATCAACTCTATTTGCATGTACCATGCATTCTCATTAGCACCTGACCCTATAATAACTATGAGACCAGCTTCTATACATCCAGAGTAAAGTTTAAGTCTATTATAGGGCTTTGAAAAATGTTTTAAAAAAATTTCCCACGCAATTGAAAAATGTCTCGGATTTTAATCATGCTTCTGAATAATTTCAAACATACCGCCTGCTTTGGGTCGCTAACTCATTTTTGATGTCGCTAGATACGTAAATGTCAAGTATTATAGCCCAGCTTTCGATTGGTGTAGGTTGCGGGTTCAAATTTTACATTTTATCGATGCTGCGATAATTATTCTATTGAAAAATTCACGTGTGTCAAAAAAACGGTCACCTCCGTGGACATGAATATCTCGAGCTATGATCATTCTTTTTAACCGCTCGCCCCGTCAAAAGACTCGTTTTTCATGACCAAATTTCGGGTTGTGCGGAAAATTTTGTGCGTTTCTTATTTTTCTTACATAGTTGATCAAAGCAGCGATTTGTCACCTCCGTGTGTGTCACCTCCGTAACCGAAAATAGTCGATTTTAAGCATAAAATCGGACATAGTTTTCGTAAAACGAAATCTCAAAGCCCCAGATTCAATAATTATTCATATTTTATGGTTTAAAAAAGGGTAAACTAGTTCGCGCCGTTCAATATGACAAAAAAATTTTCACCATTTTTTCGTTTTCCATACCCGAAAAAGCAGATTTCGGGAGAATCAACCATATATGGTGTGAAAATAATCGAATGCTTACGTCGCTATAATGCGGTTCAATAAATAAGTAACGATGCTTTATGTCATCTCAACATTTTAACTATCATTTCGAGTCTTATATTCGACTAATGGATGAGCGTACGAGCCATTTTTGTTATCAATGGGTAACAACACAATGACGTGCTGTCGCCCTATTGCGGTCATGAAAAGAATAGTCAGACAATCTTCAGCTGCTTTAAAAAATTACGACCATTCAATGGTCGCAATGAGCATTGGAGTTATTCAAGAAACGACAATCATTCACTTGATAAGTTTTGATATAACTGATATGGAATAAAGCGTAAAAATATTTTAATCGATCGAGAAATGTAGAACAAGCAGACTTTACGTATATTCGTCCGATTTTTCGTAACGTAATATGTCTTCCATGTTCCACTTGTGATTATTTTAATAACATGCTCGAATCAAATCCTATTTCACAAAAGATTCATAACCCGCCGGGCATTCAAAATTTGTATGATCACATATATGGTGTGAAAATAATCGAATGCTTACGTCGCTATAATGCGGTTCAATAAATAAGTAACGATGCTTTATGTCATCTCAACATTTTAACTGTCATTTCGAGTCTTATATTCGACTAATGGATGAGCGTACGAGCCATTTTTGTTATCAATGGGTAACAACACAATGAAGTGATGTCACCCTATTGCGGTCATGAAAAGAATAGTCAGTCAATCTTGAGCTGCTTTAAAAAATTACGACCATTCAATGGTCGCAATGAGCATTGGAGTTATTCAAGAAACGATAATCATTCACTTGATAAGTTTGGATATAATTGATATAGAATAAAGCGTAAAAATATTTTAATCGATCGAGAAATGTAGAACAAGCAGACTTTATGTATATTCGTCCGATTTTTTGTAACGTAATATGTCCTCCATGTTCCACTTGTGTGTATTTTAATAACATGCTCGAATCAAATCCTATTTCACAAAAGATTCATAACCCGCCCAGCATTTAAGATTTGTATGATCACAAATATGGTGTGAAAATAATCGAATGCTTACGTCGCTATAATGCGGTTCAATAAATAAGTGAAGATGATTTATGTCATCTCAACATTTTAACTATCATTTCGAGTCTAATATTCAACTAATGGATGAGCGTACGAGCCATTTTTGTTATCAATGGGTAACAACACAATGAAGTGATGTCACCCTATTGCGGTCATGAAAAGAATAGTCAGTCAATCTTGAGCTGCCTTAAAAAATTACGACCATTGAATGGTCGCAATGAGCATTGGAGTTATTCAAGAAACGATAATCATTCACTTGATAAGTTTTGATATAATTGATATAGAAGAAAGCGTAAAAATATTTTAATCGATCGAGAAATGTAGAACAAGCAGGCTTTACGTATATTCGTCCGATTTTTCGTAACGTAATATGTTTTTCATGTTACACTTGTGTTTATTTGAATAACATGCTCGAATCAAATCCTATTTCACAAATGATTCATAACCCGCTAGGCATTCAAGATTTGTTTGATCACATATATGGTGTGAAAATAGTCGAATGCTTACGTCGCTATAATGCGGTTCAATAAATAATTAACGATGCTTTATGTCATCTTAACATAGTGACGGGGCACAAGGCATATAAGCGTCGCGCCGTGTATTTTAGCATAAGTCGCGCGAGCATGTGTGTGTGCGTGTATGTTTTCGCGACTTACAGGTTTAGAAGAACAGCAGCAGCGGCAGCAGCGGCAGCAGCAAGCAACGACGTTTCGGCACGTGCGGCGGCGTACGCGTGCGAGAGAGACGGACTGCTGCGCGTGAGCAGACGCGCCGACGCGCAATAGATCGCGGCAGAATAGCTCGAGCAAGCAACACGAAGACTCGTGAGATACGGCAGCCATCGGAAAGTTTCGAGGTTATCGGAAGTTACGAGTGCGAGATTAGCAAAGTAGAAAGCCACCGCGGTCTGTGCTTGTGGAAGACGGCATCAATAAAGCCGACGCAGAAGTACAAGTGCGAGTTCGCCCAGGAGGACTAGTTGTAGTGCGTGCCCGTGAAAGAGTCGGCCAGTACGGCAAATCTCGCCCAGCCGGGCCCGTGCAAGCCAGTGCACCCGTGTGAGTGTCGCCCAGTAGGGCTCGTGCAAGTGAGTGTGCACGTGTGTACGCCGTCGAACATCGTTGCCCAGACGTGGGCGTAAGGACGCACAGCTCCGTCGCACGTGACCATCGACGCCCGGACGAGGGCCGAACGCCCGTAAGGAAAGGAGTCGATCCAACGCCGAGGCGCCGAAGAATTGGGGTTAGTTTTTAAGGTTATTTGCGAGTCATTGGTCGAAGCGACTGCCGGGTCGTGAGCGTGTGATTGCGTGTGTGTTCGAGCTCGGCTGGCGAGTATCGCAGCGGCGATACGCAGCCAGCATTGTATTGGTGTGCGTGAGTACGTGAAAATCCGTGCCGGTAACATCAGAGCGGATCGCCCGCGACAAAGCATCAAACGCATCATCGAGACCACGGTGCGAGTGCCACGTCGCGTCGGTACACGTGCACTCGACATCGTCGCACAGATCGCGCGCGCAGCGGCCATATTAGCTCGGCCGATTAAGCTCGTATCACGAGATACGGTAGACGCGAGCGCCGAGCGCGCCCCTGGTGGGCAAAGTCGGAAGTAAAGTCGAGTCGAACTTGTGCCTCGTCGCGTATTATTGTAAGATATCGCCCGTTGGGCAATTTGAAGTGGTTTTTCGGCCAGTTGGGCTTTGGATTAAATAAAGAAGTACATTTAATCGACACCATAGCCTAGTTATTTCGCGACCGTTCCTTTTTGCGGATTTCAGCATCAGTCACAGGAGGTCAACGGTAAGCCAGCGAGTCTACAGCAAGCTCGCACTGACGACGGGCCCAATATCCCCCCTGGGAGTACTCGACCAGGTAAGGTGGTCCTATAGAAATTTATTCGACGGCATGTGATTTGCTGCTTTCTCCCACCCCGGGGTCAGCCGTCCGTCGCAACATTTTAACTATCATTTCGAATCTTATATTCGACTAATGGATGAGCGTACGAGCCATTTTTGTTATCAATGGGTAACAACACAATGAAGTGATGTCGCCCTATTGCGGTCATGAAAAGAACAGTCAGTCAATCTTGAGCTGCTTTAAAAAATTACGACCATTCAATGGTCGCAATGAGCATTGTAGTTATTCAAGAAACGATAATCATTCACTTGATAAGTTTGGATATGATTGATATAGAATAAAGCGTAAAAATATTTTAATCGATCGAGAAATGTAGAACAAGCAGACTTTACGTATATTCGTCCGATTTTTCGTAACGTAATGTTTTTCATGTTCCACTTGTGTTTATTTTAATAACATGCTCGAATCAAATCCTATTTCACAAAAGATTCATAACCCGCCCAGCATTTAAGATTTGTATGATCACAAATATGGTGTGAAAATAATCGAATGCTTACGTCGCTATAATGCGGTTCAATAAATAAGTAAAGATGATTTATGTCATCTCAACATTTTAACTGTCATTTCCAGTCTAATATTCGACTAATGGATGAGCGTACGAGCCATTTTTATTCTCAATGGGTAACAACCCAATGACGTGCTGTCACTCTATGGCGGTCATGAAAAGAATGTTTATTCGACCTTAAGCTGCGACTGACAAATGACGACAATTCGCTTATCGTATTTCAGATTTCATAGTTTGCAGAAATATTCAAAATTTACTTAGTCGGGTAAAAATATACTGTTATGGAATAGAACGAAAAAATTTCTTACTTGATCGAGAAAAATGAGAAAACATAAATTAACGTATATTCGTTCAATTATTCCGTGACGAAATTTGGCTTCCGTGTTTTACTTCTTTTCATTGCCATGGCATGCTTGAATCAAATCATATTTTTCACAAATGCATTTCCTCTAGTACTTTCATGATTATTATGATTACAAATGAGATGTGAACATAATTTAATGCTTACGTCGCTTTGATTCGGTTCTATAAGTAAGTCAAGTTGATTTCCGATATCTTACTATTTTTAATTTTCATTCTGAGACCATTTTCGTTCAATGAATGAGTGTACGATTAATTTTCGTTATTTATAAGTTATCCACTCAATGACGTGCTGTCGCCTCATTGCGGTAGTGAAAAAAATATTCGGTTAACTTTAAGCTGCTATCGTGCTCAGACGACCATTTTATGATCGTATTTTAGATTAAATCATTTGCAGAAATTATAAACATTTACTCGATATATTTTAAATGTGCTGACATTAAATTATTTAACTTACGGCATTTGGAGCATTATCGAGTTAGTGCCACTCAAATTTTTAGAAATCAGTCGGTCTTAAAATAAATCTTGTATGGTCTATAGGTGCAAGTTCTATGTCTTTTTAAATCTATGTCACATACGTTATAAGAGGCTGTGTATTTTTCTTATAAGATCATCTATGATAGAACTAAGAAGAAAGGGAACTTTGTATTGTTTACTTCGCTGACTGTGACTAAATTGAGAATTGTTGATATTACTAAGTGATTTTAGTATTTTTATTTCAATTTTAATTTAATTAATATTTTGATCACCGAGAATTTCTACCTGTTTCAATCCTGAGTTATTATCGCTTATTTTTAATGCTTATTAACTTGTGAACTTTTAGTTTTCGGGTCGGGCATGCAGAAACCCCGACATACTGATGTGAGCTGCACTATCTACTACTCAGTGAAAATTCGCTAATTGTTTATGTCAATCGAACTTGCATAAACACCGACATCATGATAGTTTTTGCAGTCCGATTGACATAATCCGTTTTGAGTGACACAAACATCTACTCATCGGGGAAAAAGTGACATAAAACCCGACTAGGAAATATATGTATATATTCCAAAAAATTGGTCGTTTTTTACGATTTCGCACGTTTTAAGCCTTTTTTTACATTTTCTACACATTCTTCTTTTGTGGCGTGCACCAAGTGCCCGTTCTGGCCTCTGTTGGAACTTCTTCGGGAAATTTTTTTTTCTCCTGTTCTCGCGGATGAGTTTGTGGCGAAGAACTTGAACTTTCTTTTATTTGTTGATTCTAATAAAAATTCATTAATCCCATATTCGAAAACAATATATCAAACTAGACTTTCGAACAAGAAAAAAATGTACATTTGAAAATTATTCTTTATCTTAAAGTAATGTAAACGAAAAAGATATTAATGTTTATGAATTAAAAGCAGACAAGTTAGTTATTCAAGTATATAATTACAGATAAGTCAAGTGAACGGGTACAATGATCTTTAGTATTTGTCTGTATTCTGTGAAAGATTTTCATCGCTAAAATGAAAATTAAAAAATTCATAATAAAAAAAAGAATTGAAAATTAAAGTATAAAGATTGTTGTTCTCAGGCCATGGAAATTTTTTATTATGTCGACTATAGCGTAAACGATTGCTTTCTTTAAGGAAACACACCTGTGTTTATGCCTATAAATGCAAAAGCATGAAAATTAAGGATTAATATTAAAATTTTTTGTTTCGGAAGATTGCGACGGACAGCCTACCCCGGGTGGGTAATTCAGCTCGACTGCCGTGCACTTTATTTATGGGGGCCCGCTTTACCTGACTCGAGTCCCAGAGGGGATATTGGGCCCGTCACCAGCACGGGCGAGCCGTGAGCCCGTTCACTCACCTTCCTTCGCCTCGGCTTCTGATACCTGAAATTCTAGAATAGGTCAAGCGAAATGAATTGACACGCGTTCCTTTACGATTAATTGATTTATCTTTATTTAAGGCCCACGAGGGCAAACGATAACAAATAATACGCGACTTACAATCTTCGGCTTACGATACGGCCCCGTAGCCACTTACGCACGCGTTGGGCGCTTTCCGATCGCCCACGAGAGCCGAGACTTGCTCGCACGTTCCTATCGGCCCAGTGTCGTCGCTACGACACTCGCGTGGCCTCACTTACACTAACACACTTGCTCATACACACACACGGGCGGCCCGGCAGCCGCGCCGACCAACGGCTTAGAAATACCTTACAATTACCCCAAGTTCTTCGGCGCCTCGCTGCTGCACTGATGACCTCTCGTCGATGCTCTGGGTGTAGTCTTCTTGGCCCAACTACTACTGCTGCCCGCGTCCGGGCTTCGTCGTACCTCCACGTGTGTTGTCCTTGTTCAGCCTTCCCGTCCTCTTTCGGGCTCTGCGCACTTCACTCTTGCGATTCTGGCTGCCCGATCGGGCGATTCTGCTCCAAGGCGCCCTGCTCACCTGGGCTCCGATCTGACTCGTGTATCCAATTCCACACGGGCACTAACGGGCACTTGATCACCCGCGTCACAATGACAACTTCAGCAATCACTTCAGCAATTTCAGCTTCACGCACTGACTCGCGTTTTCCTGTGTCTTTTCTATCACTCGGCTTTTCGCGTGGCCTTCTTACTCGCCAGCGTATTCTAATCTCTCTGCCTCGTAGCGAAAGGAATTCGCCCGGTGTCTGCTTGGCTCTTTTCTGTCCTTCTCGCACGTGTTGATACTGGGCCACGCTCCTGGCTTCACATCATCAGTCCGACGGGCCACTGCTTATCATCTGCCTGAAAACGCGCGAGAGAAGGGAGACACACACGCACTCACTCATACATACGCGCGTGCGGCAGTCTCGGCGCGACGCATTTTCTGCGAGTGCTCGACTCGCTTACTGACGGCTTGTGCTCCGTCACAAGATAACATATGTTTTTGCAGGTTTTTGTACAACAAAAAATATGTCTGTGGATCCTATTATTATTAAAATCCATCCAAGATACATATATATTGACTTGTAATTTTTAAGTCCTTGTCAAGATGATTTTGATAATATTTAATCAATATTTAATCAATGATCCTTTAGGTCTCAAAATTTTTATAATTAAATTCTTTTCCACTTAAGTGTAGCAGATTTTTTATTTAGTTATTTTTTAAATCTACTAATCTCCAAATTTTTCATAGACCTATTTCGACGTACAAATTAAAGCCCTTTTAGAAAGTCACTGTACTATATTTAAGACGAGAAGGAGAAATTATGTTTCGTTAAGTTAAATCTATCAAGTTCTTGGGTTATTTTGTATTCAATGAATCATGACCAATTACATAATATATCGATAAACATGATTCTATTATATTCTATTATGTTTCAACATCTAAATTTGTTCAAAATTGAAATATTTCATAAATATGTCTTATAATATTCTTACTCCTCCAATATTTCTTACAATTTCTTTGAAACAATCTGAGACCGAGCGAGCGTTAGCGAGCGAGGAACGCCGCTAGTTAATATTATCACCTGATATTTCGTTCTCTTTATTTTCGATGTCAACTGAGTCATGAAAGAAGAGTTCACCATTACCTTCTTCGAGAGCAATAGTAGAATTATCATTCCCTAAATCTTCAGGAGTCCTATTAGCGACAACTTCCCTGTCTGATTCTATATCACTGTCTGATTCTGATTGAGGGCCTAATAATAGCTGCAAGATATAATTAATAGATTACTGTTAAAATTGTGTGAAAAAATTAATTTAAATATAATTATAAGTTACTTTAATATTTTCATCCATATTAAAGTATTTTTACTTATTAGACAGACTGTTAAAAAAAACTAGACGTTGAATGTAGCCATTACATTTTCTTTGTAGTTTTGAAAGATTAAATAAATTTTAATAATAATGATAGTTAATTTTTACTTTAATACACTTTCTCTGATAATATTTCAAAAAAATTCTATTGAATTCAGCGATTTTTGAAATTAATTCACTTACTGTGCATAAGTCGTCAATTTTTCTTTTTTTTTGCCTGAATGTAGTAGTACGAGGAGTTGGTGCACTTGACCCAGCATCTCCCTAATTATTATATTCTATTTGTTTTCTAGGATCCATTGCAGTTTATTTTTCAGATTATTGATCGTGAATTATTATTTAAACTACAATTAATTTTTTTAGAAGTTCGTTACACAGCTACCATAAAAGAACAATGACTGATCGTGGAGAAATAAAACAATTATTAACACGTGTGGTGCGGTGTATTCAAAAACAAAACTAAGCACGTATGTTTTTTAAATATGACAGTCATTATCGCTGCTGCGGAAATAGAGGGTCAAAAATCCATACTTTATTTCAGTTTAAAATTACATTGTGTGAAGCATTTAATGAAAATTATACTATATAAAATTGTATACTTTTGAAAACTCTTATAATAGCACGAAATTCAACCTTATAATTAAGTTTTTAAAAAAAAGTTTCTATTAGTTATGCATAAATTCGATTTCTGTCAGTGTCATTGTGAGAGCGCCCATATTGTAGCCTCTTATCGTTCACTCAATTGCCGCCCTTTATAGCCTATGTTATTGTCAAGAGAATCTTCCATCCTCGATTTCTTTTAGAGAAAAGAGTTTACAAAATGCATGCTTATATTTATCTTAGACACAATAAAACTACTCAGTATGTCGAGTCTAGTAAAATACGTAATTTTTTTTACGAAAAAATGGGAATACAGAGTAGAACTTTTACCAAAAAACCGTTTCAATGTACTCTGAAGAATCGTCAATATATTTGTCAAATTTTGGCTGTTGGAGGTAAGCTATGCTTTTTTTATTAATAATGATGTTAGTTCAATGAAATGAATTTGAAATGAGGACAATCATTTTAAAATTAAAATATTTTTCTAATGACAGTATAATTTGGGTTATATTTGCTTCTTTATTAATACACTTGAGTACAAAGCTGTCATTAGAGGTAAGCTCAAGCATGTACAAATATTTATAAATAATAATGTTCTAATCTTCTATTCATTTTTGCTATTACATGAAAGCGAGCTGAGATTCACTCTGTTAGAGTTACATAAAGACTTCTGTTTTCAAGTAATTAATAAAGTTTATAGTTCTCTGATCAGAGTTCATTTAACTAATTTGTTAAGTAATATTCGTTATAGATCTGTCATGGAGAGCAATTTCAAGTGCACTGCATTATTGAAAGAATAATTAATTAATACGTACCACATTAACGCAATATAGATATGAATTAAATCCAATAATATAGTTTTTTTAATTAATTGCACACATAAATATTTTAACGTTACAGAAGTAGAAGCTGAGCTGATACAATTGGTAGATTCACAAGAACGTATAAAAGTGCCAAAACTTAATGAATCAGATTGTATTCTACAGTCAACAACTGATACTGAAGACCAGGAGCTCGAGAAAAGTGATGACGACAATGGAGATCAAACACACCAACACAAAAATTATGATCAGCATGAGAAAGATTTGAATGAAGCTGAATATGAGGAAGAAGTAAAAAAACAGAGAAAGGTATGTATCGTTATTTCTATATGTATCTGTGACATTTCTTAAAATTTTACTCTGATGTCAATAATAATAAATTGCTAATAAATTACTCATTTTTATTATTTCAGCAAGATAACCTCTCTAAGAAAAAAAAACAAGTGAATACAATGAAACATGTACTAGACGAATATGCAAATACGAGTAATAATTTTCAAAATGTCATTGTATCATCAACACCAAGACATAACTCGGAAGCTACATCATCAAGTAATGAGGTATAATTTTGTTATCATAAAATTAAAATAAAATCAAAAATGAAAATGAAACTCTTAAACGATAGTGTCCATGAATTAATAAAATTAAATTTTCATATGTCTCTAGAAAGAAAACCTGTCAAACGACTCTATGCAAGAAGTAGATGATGAAACTGAAAATCAACGTTTGCTTAAAGAACTTCAGAAAGAAAAAAAGGAGCGGTTATTGATGGAAAAAGTGGCAGCAAAATTGAATGATAAATTAAAACAACGACAAGAGAAACTTGATGAGGAAGCTGATGAAACCAGTAAGTTCTATGAAATTTTATTTTTACTCTGCTATTTTAAATTGTTTAATTATTGTTTATTTATTTTTTGTCATTTAAAATTTCTTACAGGAGCAAATCAAATGGAGGCTGAAGTAGTTGAAACAAAGCGCAAAACTAAGGGGTTTCCCAAAATTTTAAATACCAAAAGTGGCATTAAAGCACGCAAATCAGGTGTTGAAGAAGCTTATTCAAAATTTGAACCTTCGAAATTCTATATCAGGATGATGTATGCAACTTGGGGCAGAGCAATTTCAGCTAAAAGATGCGTTAAACACTCGCAGCGTACACTCAATGTTACACCACTTTCGCAGCGAAAGAAAATGCTTCGCACTCCCTTTGGCAAGTATGACAGATGTCAGAAATGTCCCCAAATTTTATTAGAATTTTTGGGACCATCTATCACTCTTTTTCAGGGGCCCGAAGTTGGCCATTTTAGGGTTTTTTTGAAATTCATGGAAAATCACAAATATTCAAATAATTCCTGGATCAGGGTAGAATGATTCAAAAGTAAAAGTGCCCAGCAACTTTTTTGTTGGAAATTGTCCAAATTTTCAGAAAAAAAATATGCCAAAGTGATTGGAACAATCTAGGTAAGTGTAAAGCAAAAAAATTGCCAAAGGGACATAAATGATGAAATCTAATCGAGTTCGAACCGGACTTTCATTTCCTAAACTATGTAAAAAGCTTCCCAGAGATGTCAACTAATGCCTGATAAAGTTTTGTAATGGGTCTTAAAGTTTAACGCAATGTAGACAACAATGTGTGGCGAAAAACACGCAAAAAAGGTCAAAAATAGGCCCAAAATGCCTAAAATCACCAAAAACAGCCATTTTCAGGCCTTTTTTGCACGTTTTTCGCCATACATTGTTGTCTACATTGCGTTAAACTTTAAGACCCATTACAAAACTTTATCAGGCAGTAGTTGACATCTTTGGGAAGCTTTTTACATAGTTTAGGAAATGAAAGTCCGGTTCGAACTCGATTAGATTTCATCATTTATGTTCCTTTGGCAGTTTTTTTGCTTTACACTTACCTAGATTGTTCCAATCACTTTGGCATATTTTTTTTCTGAAAATTTGGACAATTTCCAACAAAAAAGTTGCTGGGCATTTTTACTTTTGAATCATTCTACCCTGATCCAGGAATTATTTGAATATTTGTGATTTTTTATGAATTTCAAAAAAACCCTAAAATGGCCAACTTCGGGCCCCTGAAAAAGAGTGATAGATGGTCCCAAAAATTCTAATAAAATTTGGGGACATTTCTGACATCGGGAACAGCAAGTTTTTCATATTTGCAGAAAAAAAAATTTTTTGGCCATTCGATTTCACAAAGAATCGGCCATATAATTATGTAAATATGTATTGGACAAATGTTTTCATGTATTAATTTGCATAAACTAATATGAATTTTCATTAAATCAATGTTTGAATGCTTTCTGAATAAACATTGCAAAAATTGATGGTGATAAAAAACTGAAACTGTTAAAAAAACTGATCATTATTATACAATACACACTCACATAAGTTTATGCAAATTAATACATAAATATTTACACAAATTTGTTGAACATGTTACGGCTGGAGAGCTAATTTATAATAAATAATATATATTGATTTTATTCTGGCTGGTGACAACGAGGGAAGTATATATGATGTGATTGATTTGTGTGGAGTGGTGTAGTCGTTATTATTTGTTATAATAAGTTACAATGCAATTTCATTCATCCATTCAGATACAAAAGTTTAACTTACACCTAGGCTTACTCAACTAATTAAAAATAATGTTCATAAGCCTGGTGGACGATTCTCGGTGTAGATCATGGCTCACTCTGCAACTGGTTGGCTGGCGTTCCTGGTTGGCTGCACTGCACTAACTGCACTAGTCTCGATTACAATTACACTCCGCATTGGACTCGCGGCACAATTTAATACAAGTCTAAATGATATAAAATCGCGGTACAAAGTGACGTGAGCTCTGCCCACCGAATAAGTTGATAGTCGAATCGCGCAGAGGCCTCCGTGGGTCCTCAATATATACTACTAGATTTTGCATACAAAATTAAGAGAAAGCACCTGTCAGCACCTGCTCATCCGTGAGAATCTGACGACAGCTTTTACTAATTTTTACGAGTTTATTGGTCTTCCTGTTAAACCGACATCGCCTCAAATTTAATCAATGCTTTGCATGGCGTGTCTATTTCACACCTTTGTAATAGGTGTCGATTTCGATGTTCTTTTCATAGAACTCGATGTTTTGACCAATTTTATAGTTTTGCTTTCCACTTAGCTTGATGTCGTCAGATCCCGTAGATCGAGGCTGGTGCGTCCGTTCGTAGAGTGAAATTTCATGTTTATCGTTATTTGAATATACATTATTTTTAAGAATATTATAATTGTTTATAATAAAATAAGGGTGACGTGACATTTCCACGGCCATTTAAATGGTCGTCCCGACCATTGGCTAGTGCCCTTAGAGCTTCGTCTCACTTTTGATTTAGGATGATACATGAAGTAATACAAAGAATTTACAATACAACTTATTATATCTTAATGTTACATACAAAGGTTTTCGTAACTGTGTTTCTTAAATGGTGATCGTTAATTTTGTTTCGTTTTTGTATTACATTTCAACAATTATTCTGAATTTTCATAATATTACGTTATATCGTGCACTTTCTTTCTTTCTTTCAGTAACCTATTCACACACAAAAAAAATTCTGTAATATAAACTCTATGATGCTGCTTTTTTTTTTTGTTTTCTTTTGTAAGTTTTTGCAATGGTAAAATAATCGTAAAAGTTATAAACAGAAATTGTTACAAATGTTACAAAACTTCATAGCTCCTTCTAAATTTTAACATTACAACGTCTTTTAGAAATAATAATGAGTATTTTACAGGAAAAAGGGAAAAAATGGGTGGTAAAAATGTTAACTTGACTTTTGTAATTTACAATTAATAAGAAATATCTTAAAAATACGAAATTTCCGCAACATCCACAACATTTTTATGATCGCAGTGACATACAGTAAAACGTATACAATTCAATCACTGTATCTTCTATGCATTCAATGTTATAGAAAATTTTGATTCATGAATTTCAGCAAAGACGTATCCTGGTTTTAATATATATTTTTGTTTATAAAATGGTATTATTATCATTGTTTTCTTTTTTATTTATTAATTTTCATTATTATTTTTTTTCTTAAAAGAAAATTTGCCAAAGACTTATTTAAAATATCAATGTGAAATTTTTATCTGGTTAATTAATGTTTAAATTTTGCTTGCTGTAATTTATGATCAACCAAATTCCTACCCGCTCTAAGTTTTTTGTACTCCGGACAAAAATATGTTTTAATTAAAACAATTTTCTTTCTTTTTTCTTTTAAAACAACTATTTTATATATTGCTCAATAATTTTGTCAGCTTTGTTTGATCGTATTTTAATTCTGATTGAACACAACAATTTCTTCTGATCATACTTTTCTTTGCGTCATAGACATTTTTCATACTACTTACATGCGCTTGAGTCTTCTTTTTATTTGCAAGATTCATTTTAGGTAACGGGTATTCTCTTTTGCGTTTATATTTAAATTGATCTTTAATTTTTGGATAAAGACTTTTGTATATTTTCTTTTTATTATTACTTTTGAGAATTTGCATACCTAATAATTTCTTTTGTTTGGCATTCGGTATTTTCACAAGTGTATTATTCAAACCGGCTCGTGATTTATCTATTCTCGAAAACTTCAACGATTTCTCAACACATTCAGTCCTTATCGTTTTATTATTATTATCAATGTTAGGCCGTTTTCCATGTGCATCAACTTTTTGCGTTATGATTCTTTCCGTAAATTTTGACTCATCATTTTTCTTATTCTCACAAACTTTTACATTTTCACAAAATTTAACGTCTATAATACCGTCAGTCATACAAATATTTTCGATCTCATTTTCCTTACCATTTTGGTTACTGATTAACATAGATTCGCTTTCAAATATTTTTTCTGAATCGTCAATTCTGACTTTATTTTCACCGTTACTTTGAGCAAAATCACCTTTTATACTCAATTCATTTTTCAAAATCTCATTTTCAAATTCACTTTCATAATTCACAATGCCTCTTTCGGCGAATTTATCTTTATCATTCCTTGCAGTTTCCATCAAATCGTTATCACCATCACCACTAACTAGTGGCATAACTTGATTTTCATTTTTACTCTCATAAACTACAATGCTTTTCGCGATATCATTTTCTTTATCATCAACCAAAATTATTTGTTCATTACTTTCATCAAAACTTTTATCAATTTTTAAAATTTCATCATCAATTTTATTTTCAAAACTAGCAATCATTTCTGCGGTATTTATATCGCTATTATTTGTCAAATGTTTTGTACTACTACCCTCATAATAAAACTCATCATGTCTACTTGCTTCATTTTTTGTTTCGTATTTAGGAAAATCTTCTATAAATGTTATAACAAACTTATCACTTGACTCATTATTACCTCTATATAAAGAATTTTGAAGCAAACTCGTGTCTGATTCACTTTCTCTTTTACTTTGCTCTTTCAAATTTGAATGGATTGTACTATTACAATTTATGATTTGCTCTGATAGCTTACTTTTACCCTCGTTTTTGCAATGTAATTTTTCTGACTCAACTGTTAATCGTTTATCAATGTCTCTTCCAATATTATTAGAATTTATTTGACTCGCGTTCGATTTGACTTCACGAGTTTTATGATCTATATCTGATCGCGAATGACTCAAATCATTGTTAAACTTTCTCTTACTCTCTGTATTTACATTATTTGTTTGAATTTTACTATTTAATTTACTTTCGGCATTTGTTGATTTTCTGAATCTGGTGGTGCTGACTCTACATCGCGTCCCTCTAAAAAACAGTTTCGTGCAATATGTCCCGAATTGTTACATTTATAACATATAATATTCGATCTTTGCGTGTCGTCATTGTAAAATTGATTTCCATTGTTGCTATAATCATTGTTATAATTTGAGTAATTGTTATTTGAATTATTGTTATTGAAATTTGAAAAACTACCATTATCAAAATTGTTATTACTAAAATTGTCGTTATTGTAATTATTGTTGTTACTGAAAAAATTTCTAAAGTTATTGCACTCGCTCATAATATGACCTACTTGTCGACACCATCCACAACATACTTCATTAATATGATCAACTGTAACAACTTTCGATACTTTTGGTCTGTATTTGTTGCACTTCGACGTTATGTGATCTAATGCACCACAGTGTGCACATTTTTCTGACTGTTTTAGTTTGTTAAATACTTCGCAATTGGCCGCAAAATGATCTAATGAACCGCAAAGTAAACATTTCATATTATTGGTCTGAGGTAAAGGTTTATCCACGCGAAAACCTGCTACTTTAATACAATCCACGGAATCATGACCATTACTATTGCAAAATACACATTCAGATTGTTTTATATTTGAATTACGCCTTTCATCTTCCGCTCTCAATTCATTTTCTATCTTTACGGCTGCTTCGTAAGCATTGTCTAAATTATCTACCATTGGCATACGTAATTTAATTTGCCAAATTAAACCGGCATTAAAAGCTTCTAAAATATGATTTTCAATATTATTCAAAAGTATGTGTGCGTTATTGTTTCGGCTCTTCGCGGCCTCGAGGTCTTGTTGTAAGTCGACAACTCGCATGTAATATAACGAAACTTTCTCTTTTTCATTTTGATGAATACTACTGAGATCTTTAGTTAATTCAATGACTGATTTACATTCACCGTACGCATTCTCCAGAAATTCGCAAAATTTATCAATTTTTTTAAAAATATCAAGATTTATTATATCGGTACACGGGCCTATCATTTTCTCTTTTAAACATAAAATAAATTTTTCTTCGTTTTCATCTGTTAATGAATTTTTGGCAAGCCTACAATCCCTTACAAAGCGTCGCGTATTTTGCTTACTTGAACCGTCGAAATTCGTAATACCTTTGAGCAATTGTTTGAATAACGCGTTCTGTGATACAGTCGTCATTTTGTCGTCTATGGTTTCTAATACTTCACGGTTTTGAATATTATTTTTCCCTTATCTCAGAGACTCTATCTTTGTTATTATTCTTATTCACAGCGAAATTTTTATAAGGTTTGATCAATTTATCAATAAATTTAATATTTTATCGTCCCCTCCGTGTTCACAAAATGTATCAATAAGGGATTTGTTGATATTCTCTTCGACAGTATCAAATTCTGATTTAATTGCTTCTACTTGATCTGGAATAGTTTTCAAAAATGACTTTACTTATAAGCTGACTTTCTTTTTTTTACATCGGGAGAGCTCGTGTGCAATAAGTGTTGGTGGTTTCAGTGATAATTTATATAAATTGTCTAAATTAGTTTGTTCAATTATTGAGAACTCAGCTTCTGTATCATTGAGGCCTAATTCATTTCTTGTTTTAGACATTAAATCATTTATAAATTGTTTTCTTTCATCATTTAACAAATTAAACTAAAAATGATCTTCTGAATCTCTCGTGTCGATCAAATCACTATAAACTTTACGAAGTCTTTTTAAAGTTGCATTCTCGAAAATCTCTGTCATCAACATCATACATACAATCCATCGTTATCATTACCAGAAAAATTTCTAAAATTTTTGCAAAGGTCGTCCAATAGGAGTCCTTAGGCCGAATGCACCATTTTCTGTTACGGCTGGAGAGCCAATTTATAATAAATAATATATATTGATTTTATTCTGGCTGGTGACAACGAGGGAAAGTATATATGATGTTAGTTATTTGTGTGGAGTGGTGTAGTCGTTATTATTTGTTATAATAAGTTACAATGCAATTTCATTCATCCATTCAGATACAAAAGTTTAACTTACACCTAGGCTTACTCAACTAATTAAAAATAATGTTCATAAGCCTGGTGGACGATTCTCGGTGTAGATCGTGGCTCACTCTGCAACTGGTTGGCTGGCGTTCCTGGTCGGCTGCACTGCACTAACTGCACTAGTCTCGATTACAATTACACTCCGCATTGGACTCGCGGCACAATTTAATACAAGTCTGAATGATATAAAATCGCGGTACAAAGTGACGTGAGCTCTGCCCACCGAATAAGTTGATAGTCGAATCGCGCAGAGGCCTCCGTGGGTCCTCAATATATACTACTAGATTTCGCATACAAAATTAAGAGAAAGCACCTGTCAGCACCTGCTCATCCGTGAGAATCTGACGACAGCTTTTACTAATTTTTACGAGTTTATTGGTCTTCCTGTTAAACCGACATCGCCTCAAATTTAATCAATGCTTTGCATGGCGAGTCTATTTCACACCTTTGTAATAGGTGTCGATTTCGATGTTCTTTTCATAGAACTCGATGTTTTGACCAATTTTATAGTTTTATTTTCTACTTAGCTTGATGTCGTCAGATCCCGTAGATCGAGGCTGGTGCGTTCGTTCGTAGAGTGAAATTTCATGTTTATCGTTATTTGAATATACATTATTTTTAAGAATATTATAATTGTTTATAATAAAATAAGGGTGACGTGACAAACACATATATCCCAAAACTAAATAACACGCATATTTTTTAATTAATGAATGAAATAAAATTTTAAATCCACACTTTATTTACTTTAATGTTATCTATTTTTTGTTTTATTTAGTTGTACATACATAGCTAGCCAATTATTGATATTTCTTACATTGTTGAATTTCATAGTTAGGTTTTATTTTCTTGTTATTGTTTAAAAATTATAATTTTCATGAATGTTTTCATCGTCTTCTTCTTCAGCTGCTACCTCCTCACCTTGTCTTCGAAGTTTTTCTTTATATCTTCTTACTCTTTCCATATTAATTGTATGATACATCACCCTACTTGATAGCGAACAAGATTTTCAATGGCTTTTTCATATGGGTTGAAATAAACTTTTTTTTGACCACCTCTGCGAGTGCGCCTAGTACCTGCATCAAAGAAGTCAAATTATTACTTAGAGTATAATTAGTTTAGTAGAGTAGTTGGTTTAGCACAGAAGAGTAAGATTATAGTAGAGCTAAATTTTAATTAATAAATAAACATGGTTAAGACTTACCATTGGATACTCCAGACACAGAAGCAGCGTCATCATCTCTTTGCTGCAGGGGACCTACAGCAGCTTGAGGAGCCGGTTCTTGGTTCTGCCTCTGTTGTGGGCCTTGTTGACGTTGCTGCTGTTGAACTTGTTGCCTTCGCTGCTGCTGACCTTGTTGCCTTTGCTGCTCTTCAGCTTGTTGCCTCTGCTGCTCTTCAGCTAGTCGTCTCTGATGCTGTTCAGCCATTAACTCCTGTTGTCTGCGAAGTTGCTGATCTTGCAATGCAATATGTGCTTGCATCTTCCTCACCATGTTCTGAAGCTGCAGCATATCATTGGGTACAACAGGGTTAACTGCAGGAACTTGATTTGCTCCCTCGGGTTGAAGAAGCCCATCTGCCTCATTATTTTCCATGTTCTGAAAAAATACATATAAATTGAACTTATTAATAAATGAAAAAATTATCGTGAAGGGCACCGATAAACTTGAGTAGAAAAAACATTCTTAACCCTACTTTTTTAACTACTTTTTGGACTACGGATTATTAGAGCAAACCGACGATATAATACATATATTAAATAAATTATTAGTTATAAAGCATCTTTACTTACTTCCAAACCTGTTGATCGTAATCTGGATTTCTGTTGTCTTGGACTTTGGTGTACACCTCGACGAGAAAAATATGCTCGCGTTCGCGTCCGACGGTTACAGAGGTAATGCGGTAAAACTTCCTCTAGTTAGCAGCGCTGATTTCAATGCAAACTGCGTTTATAATCGTTGCCGGATGAGCGCTGCAAGTGTCGAGAAACTGAATTCAAGCAGTGACTACTGACATCTATAAGCGCGAAATGCTTTTTAACTAATTCGTTTGATAATAATTGTTGAATGATAAATAAAATTGCAGATATTGCTAATAATGAGTGAAAAAAATTGAAAATTTCTTCTTGTGCATAGATCTGCTATTTCAAAATTTTTCAGTTTCTCGCCACTCGCGGCGTTATGCGGCACGTGAGCGCGAACCTATTGAAAACAATGCACTAATCAGTGACGTTAGCACGCCCGTGGAATGCAAAAATTTTGCACGAGTTTTGCCCAGCAGATGACGAAAATTTGAGCTATCGAAATATTGAATTTTGCATTCTATGCGCATTAACAAAAGAGAGCTACTTATGTTTAAGGTTCTGCTAATATCAACGTCCAGTTGCTTGTTTCTTTGATCAGAACATCGTCTGCTGTTGTTTATCGCAAAATATTTTTATCTAACGTTGTGATAAGTGTTTGTGTTACATACAATATTGAAATAATTGGAGGTGTTAGAACGTGCTCGCCGTTCACTGAGATCAAAAAACTATCAATATCAATACCAGGTAAATATGTCAAAAATACATATCTTTGTTTCTTTAAAAGGTTAGAATCAATTTGTTTATTACTGTGATTTGGTTGTTGACATTTTAATATTTCTATATCCTGTTGTAAGATTTGTTTCTTCATCGACTTTTTTTATTTACAATCTGCCTAAATATGAGTGTAGCAACACATGATGTAACTTTTTTTATAACAAATTAAAAAAACTATCGTGTGAGATTAAGTATATGGACAAACTTTGTCTTGGAATATAAATTTATTGATAGATATTGAATGTTTCTTATTAATTATAGAGATATATAAAAAATGTTGAAATTATAGTGGTGTTAACACAACATTGTCTGGAAAAAGATGATTTTTTTGTATTTTAAAAATATAAATTGCTATATTGTTTTTCATATTAATTAATTTCAATACTGAATAATAATTCCTTACTTGTGGCAAGTAGGGAATCAATTCATAAATACGTTTTAGTTGGCACTAAGAGGTACTGAATTTCTTTTTTCTTCCAAGAGTACGCTATTGTATGGAAATGGGCCTACTAGTGGAGCTGCAAAAGATGTGCAAAAAGCCATTATTTTTTCAGTGTTATGGAGCTCCACATCAAAGATAAATATTGGACAATATATAAGCAATTTGGTATTTTTATTTCTGCACATCAGGCTCATTTCTATACAATGTAAATGTACCTTAATGTTCAGTCATACCAACATACGTATATCAACATACGTAAGAGTTTTTATTATTATGATTAAAATGAATTTTTTTTTTCAGCTTCTCACCGGATTACCTTGAATTCTCTAAAAACATTAAAAATTGCACCAATAATTATATTATTGAGTGCATACGGAGGCACCCTGTTCGAATCTGATCAATCGAGTGCCGGTGGCACCTGTAACTACAACAGGTTACATCTGAGTGCCGGTGGCACCTGTAACTATATCAAGTTACATCTGAGTGCCCGAGGCTGCAATTGAGCGCCCAAAGCCGCACTACGTGCGCAATATATACTGTAATAATTTATAACATTTTTTAAATAATATTTTTGATAGGTAGCCTGTACTTATTCAACATAAACCTATACGAAAATAGATATTTTTTAGATGAAAATGATAGAAATAAAATACTGGATGGTTCTAAGTTGCAAGATATTCACGTGGACAAGATATTATTTATGATAAATAAACTTACAAATAATGAATTTCGCTCTACTTTGTTTGCACAAAACCTTGATAGAATAGAAATGGTTCCTGGCAATAAGACTCATATTCAAATTATTCACAGATGTACCGATAATTGTGAAAAATGTATAGGCGGACATTGGGTTTGTCTGTATTTTAATACAAAAGAATTTTTTGTTTATGATTCGTATAGAAGTTTGAATGAAAAGGAAAAAAAGAAAAAAAAAGAATTAAATAAAGCACAAAAACTATTTGTCAGAAAATTATTTCCTTACATAGATGAATATCCACCAGTCCGTTATCCAAGAGTTCAAAAGCAAAAAAACGACAATGACTGTGGCGTTTTTGCAATAGCTTTTGCAACTTCTTTAGTTTTTCAAAAAGATCCTTCTCTTTTAGATTATGACTATAGTTTAATGCGACCTCATCTGTTTAAAATGCTTACACAACATAATGCGTTGGTTCATTTCCCCATTTTAATCGAGAAGAAAACCTCTACTACAATATTTGCTAACCTTTCTAAACAAATAATTCATACTTACCATTTCAATGATAATTTTAATGTGGCAAAAACTGCTATTAAAAATCTGAATAAAAGGAGAATTGATTCAGATTACTATACGAGAAACGGAGATAAAATTGTAATAAATTTTTCTAACCTTTCTGAACAAATAATTAAGTGGGGAGTCAAAGGAATTAAAAATTTGGACAAGGTATCTTGTTACGCCATTGCGGTTTTTCAAAGTATTTACCATAATCGTTACATTAAAGACTTAATTAATCGTTCTACGTCATGTGACTTGAAAAATTTCTTTATACAGTACTCTACGGAATCCCTCCCTTTTCATATAATACCACTAAGATCGATTATTGGGCAGGGAGAATTTTCTGCTCGAGAACAACAAGATGCTGCAGAATTTTATTTCCAAGTACCTCAAACATTGCAACACTTGAAACCTATTTTAGAATTCAATCAAAATATCATTAGATTCTGTAACACATGTCAAAAAACTCGTGTTTGTCCATCGGAAACAGCTATTTATCGTTTCTTGGCTGTACCCAAAAATAGTTCTTGTACCCTTCAAGAATTAATAGACCGTAACGAGAATATTATAACATCCACTGACATACCTTGTGGCGGAAATTGTTATGCATTTCTGAACGAAAGAGTAGAAATTACTAATGTTAACGAAGTAATTGTATTGCAATTAAACATATTTGATAGGTCATCGTTTGGCGTACGAAAAATTTCTACTTTTCATTTGGAAAATCCTTTAAATCAAATAATAAAGATTCATAAAAAAAATTATAGGGTATCGAGTGTAATATTTCATATAGGGGAAAGTATTGAAAATGGTCATTATATTAATATGATTCGCAGGCAGTGTGACGGTGGAATTTACAAATGGATAGAGGAAAATGATGACAAAGTGAATGAAAGAACATGGTCGACGAGTTCTCAAAATGTATATTTGTTATTTTTAGAATACGTCGATGATGAAAGTACTTCAAATGATTCTTCTAATGCTCCTTTAAATATACCAATTGAAACTGTACAAAATGTCATGAATAATATGTGAGAATTAAGAGTGAGACTGACACTTGTTAATTATAACTTTTATTAATTAAACACAATTTACGTACAAAATATATATGAGCTCTCGAGTAGGCGCGAGAGGATCGAGTGAGCGGTTACACAAAAAGGGCCGAGAGGCCGGATACAAAGAAAGGTGAGCGCGACATCTGGTGTAAGCGCGGAAACAAATAGAGAATAAAAATACAGAATAATTACAGATTAACAGATTAGATGAGAGTATAAAATAAGTATATCTAACACGCTCCCGTAATCGAAATTATTCTTAATATAAAAGTCCTAAACCTTTAACACAATAATCAACTTTTGCCTTGGGCAAAGCTTTAGTTAAAATATCGGCAGTCATCTCTTCAGTGGATAGATATTTCAAATCAAACTTTCCGTTCTTCAGCACCTCGCGGATGAAGTGCGCTCTTATGTCGATGTGTTTGGATCTAGCATGGAAGACTGGGTTCGACGCTAATTTTGCAGCGGATTGATTGTCGTTGTAGACTGTAATCCGAGACAAGTCGTCGAAACCAAGTTCCTTCAGAAGGTTGGAAAGAAAATTGGCCTCCTTGGCCGCATCGGACAGGCTCATGTACTCTGCCTCGGTCGAGGACAGAGCTACCGACTTCTGCTTCTTTGAGCACCAAGAAACTGCGCTGTTGGAAAGAGAGAACATGTAGCCGGAGTAGGAGCGTCGATCGGTGATGTCCGATCCCCAATCTGCATCAGCGAATCCGACGAGTCCCTCTTCGCTTCTTGAGTACGTGAGTTTCAATTTCGAAGTCCCCTTCAAATAACGGAGAACGCGCTTTGCAGCTGTCCAGTGATCCTTGCCATAGCATGAGTTGAACTGGCTCAGACAACTCACAGCGTGCGTGATATCGGGCCTCGTCCCAACCGACAGGTACATGAGTGCTCCGGTTAACTCACGATAAGGAAAGGCCTCGGGCACGTGATTCTTGCAAGGTGTGAGCTTTGTTCCAGTTGCCAATGGTGTAGTGACAGGCTTGCAATCGGCCATGCCGAAGCGAATGAGAAGCTCGTCGATGTATCCTGTTTGGCATAGCGAGATCGATTGGTCGCTTTGATTGATTTCTAGGCCAAGGCAATACTTTGCCAGACCCATGTCTGTAAGTTCGAAGCTTTCGGCAAGACCTTTCTTAATTTCTGCGACTCCAGCTGCGTTACGGGAGACGAAGAGAATGTCGTCTACGTACAGAAGTACGAATGTAAGCTTGTCGTGCGAGTCAGTGTATAGACACGGATCGCTGTTCGTCGATCGCAGGCCTAAATCCTGCAGTACACCATTGATCTTTTCGTGCCATTTTCTTCCAGCTTGACGCAAGCCGTATAAAGCTTTATTCAGCTTGCATGCGCTGTGATCGCTTCCTTTTAGATCGTTCAACATTTTCTTGGCCTTGTCGACGGTGAATCGATTTTCATCAGTGGCAACGATCGATTCGAGTATCTCAGAGAGCATCCTCGGTGTCTGCATGTAAAGCTCGGTGTCCAATTCTCCGTGAAGATAAGCCGTGACTATATCACACTGAAAAAGCTTCAGCTTGTGTCGTGCCGCGATAGCTGTCAAGGTGCGCAGAGAGTTCAGTCTGGCTGCAGGGGCAAACGTCTCGAAGAAATCTGTGCCAGGAACTTGTGAGAAACCTTGAGCAACTAGACGGGCTTTACGACGGCATATTGTTCCGTCTGGGTTAAACTTGTTTCGTAGTACGGTTCTGCAGCCTACAAGTCTTACGTTGCGTGGTTTTTCGACGATGGTCCAAGTATCATTATTAATTAGGCTCTTGATTTCTTCGCGCATCGCTTCAAACCAAGCTGCCTTGTTTGGTCCGCTCAATGCGTCCTTGATGTCGACTTCGCACGCACTCATGGCACTCTCCGACGCTGCGAGACGATTGAGGCGAGTTCGACTGCGAGTAACATGTCCTTCATATGGCTTCACAGCATCCGGATTCACGGTAGGAACGGCACGGTTAAAAAGCTCATTCTTGGTTAAAGCGTCGGTGCTTGCTTGATTCTGTTGTGCTCGCTTGGGCTCATCCTGCAAGTCCGGAGGGTTATGCGGCGGCGCTTCGTCACTCGGATCGGCGTTCGTCTCACTCTGGAGGTCGTCATCTGGCTCTGCCGCAGCGATTGGATTGAGATCGGGTACAGGTACCGTCTGTGTCGACAAGTCGACGATGTTTGAATCGTGGGACGCGTCTAGCTTTTCTTCGATGAGCGAATTATCAAACTTGTTCGAAAATTTCACATCCCTTGAACAAATGATCTTCCTTGGGTTTACGAGCCAAACTCGATATACTTTAGAATTATCAGCATACCCGAGAAAATATCCTTCAAGTCCACGGCAGTCAAATTTGCCTTTAGTTGGAGTTTTGTCGAGAGCGTAGATTTTCTCTCCAAAAGGTCTCATGTGCGAGACGTCGGGCTTGCGTCCAGTCCACTTCTCGTACGGGGTACAGCCGATGGTATTCGTATAGCAACGATTTCGAATGTAATTGGCAGTCATAATGGCTTCAGCCCAAAAAGATTTCGGCAAGCCCGACCGTGTGAGTAAGCAGCGTGCCGTCTCGACGAAGGTGCGATTCTTTCTCTCGACGAGGCCATTTTGCTGCGGCGTGTGGGGTACAGTGAAGCGACGCTTGATGCCGGCGTTTTTACACAAGTTATCAAGCTTGCGATTATCGTACTTCCCCCCACCGTCGGACTGTAACTCTTTGATGGAATGCCCAGTCTGTTTTTCGACCATATTCTTGAATTCGACGAATCTTTCAGTGACTTGGCTCTTCTCCTTCATCAGGTAGACGTGGCAGAAGCAGGTGTGCTCATCGATGAATGTCACGAACCATCTCGCTCCGCCTTTGGATGTTGTTCTCATTGGGCCGCATACGTCGGTATGAATTACTTCGAGAGGATTCGCCGCGTATCGCACGCGAGATTCGAAAGGTTCTCTCGTCATTTTGGCGATGGCGCATGTTGAACAGCAGCCTATGTCTTCGACTTTTACATTGCCCATGCCCTCGGTGTGTTGTTTCTGTATCATAGTCTTCAAGTCGTTGGAATTTAGGTGACCAAGTCAAGCGTGCCATTCACTCATGTCAACGTTGATTTTAGCCATTGCGGAGATAGGTCGTGGTCGCTCGGCTCCGTCGATGAAGAATAGGTCGCCAATTCTCTCAGCGCGGGCGATAACCTCACCAGTCTCAGCGGTGATCGTCGCAAGTTTCTTGCTAAATTTTACGTCAAATCCGGCGTCGACAACTTTCGCGACGGACATGAGGTTGGTTCTGAGGTCGGGTACGAGCAGCGTGTCTTTTAGAGTTACAATCGTAGAGTCGTTTCTAGGCACGATATTTACGTCACCTTTAGCGCGTATTGCCGCTGTGGTGTTGCTGGCGAGTTGCAGACTGCCATTGTGCCGTGTGATGTTTTTCAACATGCTCTCGTCGCCGCATACGTGAGAAATACTCCCGCTGTCTAGGCACCGCTTCGAACTAGTTGTAGTGCTGGTGAAAAAGCATAAGCCGGAGGTTTCGTTTTTCGCTTCTTCTTGGCTTCTTTTCTTTTTATAGCAGTCCGCTTCTTTGTGACCCTTTTTCTTACAAAATCAACATTTGTAAGAAGGTTTCTGCTTATGCGACGTTGCGTTGTTCGATGCGGGTCTCGAGGTGGAGCCACCTTTTATGCGACTGTAATCTTGCTTAGTTTTGGCAATCATTGCCGAACTATTATGATTATCGTTTACACTATGCCGAGACTTGTGCTCTTCCAGGATTTTTATTTTTAGAATTTCGAGATCTGGCAGCTTATCGCGCGATTCGATTGCGCATCTGAAGTTCTCGAAGCTCGTCGGAAGGCTTTGGAGTAGCATAATTGCTAGCAAATCGTCATCCAGAGTAGCGCCTGTCGACTTCAGTTTGTCAGATGCATCAAAGAAACCTTTGAGGTGGTCGATCATACTGTCGCTGTCTGCCATCTTGTGCTGAGTCAACTGTTTGTACAGCGAGACTTTACGCGCGGGCGTTTTTGATGCGTACGTCGATTCCAACTTTGTCCATACCTCATGCAATGTGTTGCAATTCTTGATCTCCTGTAGCTCGGAGGGCGAGATGCTGAGGATCAAGTCTGATCTGGCTTTTCGGTCCTTCACCAGCCATGCCTTATAAGCCGCCTCGGCTGCGGTCCGTGCAGCGGCGTCGGCCCCTCCGATTGCAGGTGCTGGTGTAGCGCCCGAGACGAAGTCCCAGCCGTCGTTTTTGATTAATAAGGCTTCTACCTGGATCCTCCATGTGTCGTAATTGTCGCGAGAGAGTAGCTCGAAGCACGGAGTGTGCGTTACGTATTGATTTTCGGACATCTTTGATCAATACTACGCGTGGTTAACCTCACTTCCGACACTGAAACTTTTGCACTATTGAAAATGGTATGTCTCTTTTATCTCGGTTATGTTTTTGCAATGTCTGGGCCCATAACCTGTGAGAATTAAGAGTGAGAATGACACTTGTTAATTATAACTTTTATTAATTAAAGACAATTTACGTACAAAATATATATGAGCTCTCGAGTAGGCGCGAGAGGATTGAGTGAGCAGTTACACAAAAAGGGCCGAGAGGCCGGATACAAAGAAAGGTGAGCGCGACATCTGGTGTAAGCGCGAAAATCAAATAAAGAATAAAAATACAGAATAATTACAGATTAACAGATTAGATGAGACCCGAACGGAAATAATTTTTTGCTATAAACTTTTATAAACTTTTTATATATTTTTATAATCATTTAATAAATTTTAGCAACTTTTATAAACTTTCGGATTTTAGACTCTAATAAAAATTATTAAAAGTTTATAAAAGTTATTAAAATTTATTAAATGATTATAAAAGTTTAAAAAAGTTTATAAAAGTTTCTAAAAGTTTATAGTTTTTTTTCATTTTTCGGTTTCAATATGTTAGAATAATCTCAACATTTAGAAAAAACTATAAACTGCTAATAAAAGCTATTCAAAGTTTATAAAAGTTATTAGAGATTTCTAAAAGTTTATAGTTTTTTTCATTTCTGGTTTCATTATATTACAATAATCTCAACTTTTATAAAAATCTATAATCTGCTGATAAAAGTTATGAAAAGTTTCTAAAACTTAAAAAAAACACATAAAAGTTCACAAAAGTTTATGAAAGTTGATAAGGGTTTACAGGTAATTGAAAAAGAAAATGTCGTATTGAAGTAAGTATTTATTTTTATAATCACAGACTTAATGCTTATACAATGTTTGGCGGTGGGATCATTATTTTATCAAAATAAATATAATTATTTAAGTTATTATATAATACAATGATTTTATTGTACAAAAATAACAATTATAAATTAATTTATCATTCTTCCCATCACTCCGTTCACAAGAGAACTTATGAAATATTTATTTTTTATTCTATTTAGAATACAAGGTCTATATAAAGATGCATAATTTATACAACGAACATCATTAGATACATCGCAAGCATTTAAATGTACTCTTTCACCGACATCTAAATTATTTTTAACGAGGGAAGATTTCGATATAACTATTTTTCTAAAAAATATATATACGCTAAAGTTATCATTCACTTTTATGTTGCATATCGCGGTTATTATACTAAATTCATTGTCGTTAGTTTCTATGATGGAATCGTTGTTTTTATTTTTTTTGCGTAAAAACACGTCGTGTATCTGTGTTTGTAAATAATTTTTTGGTACTTTAAACATTCTTGAATATCGTTCGTATTAACAAAATAACTTAGAGCTTCTATTTCTTTTTTGCTCAAACTAACTTTTTTTGCTGCCCCTAATAGTATACAATCTCCAATCTTACACGTTTTTTTCAATCGCTGGGAATTTAGTTCCGTACAAAATTCAAGAACGGGTTTCGATACATAATCTTTATTTTCAAGTGCAGGAATTTGTTGATAAGTGATTAATCTAATGGCTACTTGTGAAGCGATTTCGTAGTTACTTTTTTTCAAATGTAATATATTTTTATTCTGGTTTTCAAATGGAAACGTACTTATAGCCCAAAGAGGACCCCAATTTTTTACCGATTTGGTCAAATGTAATAAAAGATGAACATTATAACGCATATATTCATTACCAAAATATTGACCAAAATAATACACAAATTTTATCAATAGATCCGAAGAGGTTTTTAACATTTCCGGTGTTATGGAATCTTCTAAAAGAATATTCATCGCTCTCACAAATAAAGCTAAATGATTTGAATATTTTTTTGGATAAAGTCCTTCTAAACATGGCAGAGAATAATATAGTAACCATATCAGCCACTCTGATGCTTTCCAATTACTGCGTTCACTAATACCTTCTGAGTTTTAGCAATACATGACGGTGGCTTAAAAGATAACAAACGTTGGTTAATAATAAATGTTTTGGCTGGTGACCCAACGTAAAATTCTTGTTTTGTATTTGTCATAATAATTTCAGTATATAATTCCGTCACTCCAACCAAACACGCATGTAAGAAGTCCACTACCATTCCTTGAACAAGATCGAAATGATTCAAGTTCATTAATGATGAAGGACCCCATACTCCTAAAACATCATCTTTTGTTGAGGCTGCCGCTATCATTTGTTCCTTTACTTTTTCATTTGTCCTTAATTCAAGAACGTTATCTACTCCACTCACATTTACTGTCGGATGTTCACAGTATGTACAGCCATAAAACCCATTGAATCTTTTCATATTCAGCATAGCGCAACGTGCAACAGAATCGACGCAACATCCAAGCGGAAATAACTTACTGGTTATAATTTTATCATCGAGGCGCCACGTAAAACCATCGTTTGATAAAATGTTTGCTTGTTTAACGAAAGGTTCAAGGAAAATATTCATATCGGGTTCTTCTTTTGCAACCCATAAACCAACTAGCAAGGTAAACTTTTTTCTTAAAAAATCTGGCAGTTCATGAATTAAAATATATATAGGCCACACTGATACTTTTGAATTATCTGCTGCTTGACAGCCATCTGTGTTAAAGGTGTAAGAAAAATTATATTTATTCTTCAAATAATCGTCCTTTTGGGAGTACTTTTTATAAATTTGTCAATCATAAACATCCTCCAGACCGTCGTCATGTTTTTTTTTCCTTTTAAATCGTTCTTCTAAGCTATTGATGATAACAGGGTCCGAAAATACTTTTTCCAATTGATCTATAACATCTATCTCAAGAAAAGAAGAAGTTGTTGCTGAACAAGCGCACTTTTTTTACCGTTCTTTATTGAACTACTACCAAAATAGCTGGAACATTTTGTGCATACTTCATGGTATTTAAAGCTGCTAGTGTCGACATTCATCAATTTGTGAATCATATACTTTGTTACTGGCATGATTTTTACATTGAAAATGAAATTTAAAGCGTGGAATATATCTATTAATGCGACCCACGTTAAATGATGCTTTTAGCGATGTTCATAAATATAACCAATAATTCTGCCACATTGAACTTTTGACATCCACAAATTTCTTGTTTCAATGAGTCATCTCTCTATTCATTTGTTTTGCTATTTCTTTTAGGCTAAAAAAAAATGTTAAAGATAACTATGTATAAAACTTTATGTTAAAATGGTAGTGTATTTATTATATACATTAAATTTCATGTCACCAGCATTGCATTTTATATTTGAATTTATAATGAAACTGTGATTGAAATGTGAGTTTATGATTGAATCTTGATCAATCAATTAAGAATATTTATTACTTTTTAAAGGCTCAAAGGGAACTTTGATTTTTTTATTTTTTTTATTTACACTATTAAACTGGAAAGGTGAAAAAATATATTTTATAGGGAATAGGCACAGTAGCTTTTTTCGACTCTCCCATTAAAAGTACTTTGACCGGTCAAAATCCCAAAAACAGTTAAGCATAGGATTAACTTTTACTATTTGCACATACATCTTTTGTCTAGCTTTTGGTTGCGAACATAGCCAAAGGTATATTGAGCAACATTAAACCACACAAAACTAAATTAAGTCATACGCTGACCTTGAATCCTACAATAGGTAGCTTAAATTAATTAGATGCTTAGGGTAGAAGCTCAATAGCACTGTTACAATGTATTTAACTGTTTTTGGGATTTTGATCGGTCAAAGTACTTTTAATGGGGGAGTCAAAAAAGGCTACTGTGCCTATTCCCTATAAAATATATTTTTCACTTCTCCAATCTAATAGTGTAAATAAAAAATAAAAAAATCAAAGTTCCCATTGAGCCTTAAAGTAAACGTTAAACTAAGTTAAATCACAATTTGACATTAACATTTTTCAATTCTTCCTACTAAAATCAAAAATTTATTTCAATTTTAAATTTGAAGATTTTAAACCAAAAAATACATTTTAAATCTAAAAACAAAATTTTACATAAGAAATTAAATGATAATTGATTGAACTTTGTTAATTCAATTAAATTTTTATTTATTGAATGCAATCCTAGATAGACTGAGAAAAAAGTAAAGATTAAGTGAGCATTGTAGTTACATGCATACATAAAAAGTTAGATGAAAGCTATTTACAGATCAAATAAAGATACTTTAGCATATGTTAGATGATACATCTGCATGTGAAATTCAAGAAAATTTTAAGTATGTTTGTTCTAAAGGCGAAGAAAATAAATCAACTTCTTTAATTTCATTATTAATAATTCTGAATTTACTGAATATTTATCAAAAATAGTTTTATCAATTGCAGGATATGAAACTATAATAGGCTACAAATAAGTTTGGTTGTTAAATGCAAGATATACAGACAAAACTCATAAATTTCAAATAATGACAATCAAACTTTGAGTCTCTGTAGATTCATGAAGGGTCAACTTACAGGAAACCGTCGACAAAAAGACATGTATCTTGAACATACTGATTATAATTTCTTGAATTATTTGAAAAAAATAATTGAGTAGAAAAGTTTTGTACTTTTTTAAAAATTTCAGATGTAAGATAGTTAAAAAATGTCAGAAAAAACTCTTCAATCACTTCATAAATAGTTGTTCATTTTTACTCACAGCTTTTAAAGAGTCAGTTGTAGGATAAGCGTAGAGGTTTGGATCCTCGTTGAAATTATGAACATTAGTTTTTGTCAAATTATCAAAGTCTTGAGATGAAAAATCTGAGTAATTGTGTACTTCCATCGCTTCTTTAAATTTTCCATTTAGTTTATCCTTTTTGTTACTGGTTATCATTGAGTTTTCAACTGGTAGAGAATGTTGAAAGATGCTGGATTGCAGGAAAAAACAATTTTCCAAATTTCCATTAACTTCTTTTTTCTTTTTAGACTTGAATGCCTGTTTGTAAAATTGTGTGAAGCGAGGCATCTTGGTTTTACTATCAATATCATAATATCTGGTATATCCTGACCTTTTATGGCGCATGTTTCTGAATGTATCCTATTAATTTGATGCAACTGATACTGCAAATGAAAGAGTTAAATTTAAAAATAATTGCTAAATTGTACAAATTATTATTTTCAAGTATTCAACTTTTTTCATTCCAAAGTTTAAGTTCTATACTTACTTCTTTATCCAATCTTAGTCTTCAAGTAGCTTCCAGAAACAATTAAGTCAAACTATTTCAAGCAAAAAGTATACACTGATATTGGCCAAATAGACTTAAATGTAATTTAATAGCACAAAAATGCTTCAAGTATTTTAATGAAACGTTTGTTCACAATCAATTATAACCTTAAGTTAAATTCATAAAATGAAAACAAAGTAACCGTCTGTCATCTCGCAATAGACAGTGACCAGTAGATATACATAGATGATAGAAAGCAATATACCTGAACAGCGTCATCTAGTGTTATTAAACTGCACTTATCATTGAAATTTTATCGTTGACAGTCCCGTCGAATTATCAAAATGACTGTTTCCCCATGTGCTTATAATATCAGAGAAAGATAAAAAAATAAAAATTCACACATAAAAATAAAAAATTATTGAACAAAACAATGTTTAAGTTATCGTTGTAAGGTGGCTATTTTTCAAAATTATCGCATCAATCATTCAATTTGACTATCGTTCTTCTTAATGAACTTTTTTAGTTTAATTTATCAATTTTTATTCCTAATCTTTGAATTTTTGATATCAAATGCATCTAGGTAAACATTTATTTTGAAGATAAAATTACAATTAAAAGTGTTCAAATCAACAATAAGATGACGCTATTAAAGTATAGAGGCCTCTTAACGTCGTGTCACATTACATTTACAACAACGCGCATACCGTCGTCGTCATTGTTAGCCGTCAGGCCACGTGTAAATCGAACATAACCCGCGATTCGCTGTATACCCGTGTTTCGTAAATTCTGTACCATGTTTCGTAAATTAAATCATCTTTTTTGACGTTTTCATAAGATACAAAAAGAAAAGATTAAAAATGACCAAAGACGATTCATTGCCTCACGTGTATCTTCACGTCCCGCCCAAAAAGACGGGTGATAAGTTCAAAAGAATCTTACGTCCAGCGAAAGAAATCAAAGCTTTCAAATATGAAGCATACAGAAAAAACCCAAATTTATATCAGGACTCGCATTTCCGAGTGAGGCTTGAAGAGACAGACAAACACAAAACGAAATGCTATGTATTAATAGCTGCAGGTTTGTTATTTTATGAGTTATTAATATTAACACATATTAGCTGCTTTATCTCCTGACATAATGTATTATTAAAATCATATAATTTTAATATTTTGACATGTTATTTGATTCTTTTTCAGATACTAAGAAGAAACTTGAACGTGACATAAAGATGAAATCAAGATTTCGCATTCCTACTAATACTAATTCAATGCTTGAGGAAACTAACGATGAAGGCATTACAAATGAGCAACTATCAAAGGAAAATCCTGTACTAAATGAAAATTTAAAACGAAGAAGCCAGGATACTGAAGATATTAACTCATTGGTCAATGAAGAATCTATTGAAACAGAAGAAGAAGATGCTGATACTGTTACCCAAGCCAAACGCAGCAGAAAGGAAGCTAAAAAAATGAAAACTTATCAAAAATCATTCCACGAAAACAGTATTTTGTCAAATTACATGGAACAGAATGATACTGATGATGTCAGTACGCGGGTCACATATAATGAACCTGGTGAATTAAGTTTGTTGGCTACAGCTAAACAAAATAAACACAGTAACGATAGCGATAAGCAGCATCCAAATAATTATGAACAGACAGATTCAAGTTTGTTGGCTTGTACGTCTAGATCAAATAAACAAAGAAAGGTAAGTTTACACAAAATAAACATAAGATATTATGCCTGTCTATTCGCAGACTTAATTAAATAGCCAAAAATATTAGTGTTCTGTGTTCATGAACTTGTAGGGGAAGGTGGGGTAAACTTCTGTCAACTGCAGGCGAGCGTTTCCAGTTTATGTTTTAGCTTTGTTTACAGTTTGCATTGACTTGACAAACTGCATAATCTTATATTTTGAATGATATCTTATGGATGAAAATGAATAGGCGTAAGCTAAATATGATGTTAAAGGTTAAATAAAACAAATAATGTAATATAAAATAGTTAACATTCATTTAATCAAATTTAAGTGAAAATAATAGGAAGTTATGATACATCAATATTATGATAGTTATCTATTTCCACTGGAGCTTGATAAATTACCACAACAGGTAATTATTCTGTTTCTGATTGTGCAGTTGGAGTTACGCCTTAAACTGAAGCTGATAGTGAGTTAGTTAGTGACTTAGGTACTGCATCAGTTTGTTTTTGTATTAAGTTAAATTTTGAGCCTGCATTTATGCCACCTCAGACAAAATTTAACTTAGTACAAAAACAAACTGTTGCAGTAACTAAATCACTAACTTACTATCAGCTGCAGTTTAAGGCGTAACTCCAACTGCACAATCAGAAACAGAATCATTACCTGTTTTGGTAATTTATCAAGCTCCAGTGGAAATAGATAACTGTCATAATTTCAATGTATCATAACTCCCTATTATTTTCACTTAAATTTGATGAAATGAATGTTTAACTATTTTATATTAAATTATTTGTTTTATTTAACCTTTAACATCATATTTAGTTTACGCCTATTCATTTTCATTCTTAAGATATCATTCAAAATATAAGATTATGCAGTTTGTCAAGTCAATGCAAACTGTAAACAAAGCTAAAACATAAACTGGAAACGCTCGCCTGCAGTTGACAGAAGTTCGTTCGCATGTGATACTCGTGCCCCACTGTCCTGCCACTCTTACCCACCTATGGGGCATGCAAAAATGGCTTATCTTGGACTGTTAATAGACAGACTTAGTGATTAAAAACCATAATAGTAATTTTAATTCTTCCTAAATGTATTATTTATTGTAATTAACTTATTTTATAGAACCATAAAAGTTTGAATACATCTGGAATCAGTGATGAAGCCAATTTGATAATTAATGAATTGCGAATGCAATTTGAGGATGCTAGAAAAACTCAGATAGAAATGGCAGAAAAAATTGTTGAATTAGAAAATAGACCTGAGGGTGCAGAAGTATCACCAAGAAATTCATCAACTTCGTCATCAAGTATGTATTAAATCAATTGCTGTATTAAATTATTTTTAATAAGATAATTCATATAATAACTATGTACAACTATTACAACCCCACAATTACAACTGCACAAGCATTTTGCCAATCATTGCTTGTAAACTGACGACCGGAATCTGTAATAATTTCGCGTGGGTATCCCCACCGAGGAAAAACTTCACAGTCCAAAATAGAGATGATAGTCTTGGCCGATGACTCTGGTATAGCGAAAGCTTCAATCCATTTTGTAAAACAATCTGTGACGACTAACAAATACCGTTTTTTCCTTGGAGTCACTGGATAAGGACCCATGAGATCTAAGGCAATGCTTTCCCAAGGTTTACTAGGAGTTCTCGTACGACACCTAACCTTCTTTGGAACGGCTTTCTTCGAGCATGCGCACACATGACAACGCTGCACATATTCTCTAATCTCTCGTGTCATACGCGGCCAGAAATGATTCTTTCTTACAGCACGAAGAGTTTCTTCATAACCTGGATGACCCGACGTCTTTGTATCATGAGACTCACGAATTACTTCGCCAGCTATACTTGATGGTACAACTATCTTGAATTTCCCATCGTAAGGTGTCTTAATCCACAAGGATCCATCCAATACATCGTAGCTCTCCATGAATTTTTTATTCTCATTTGTTAAGTATTCCTCAGGTAATAAAACTAATCGAAGAAACTCCTTCGTCTGCCAGCTAATCCTCTTGTCTGATTGCTGTGCAATTCGTATTTTGTCGAACAACGATGTGATCTCAGTTATATAAGCTAATGGTGTGTCTATGGGCGGAAGTAAACGATCCTCATCTGGTAGACAAAATTGTTCTTCTTTCTTATCTTCTGGATTTCGAGAAAGCATATCTGGTAACTCATTTGATTTTCCTGGACAATGAATCACGGTAAATGAAAACTCTTGCAAAAGTAAAGCCCATCTTGCTAACTTGTCTCTGGTATCTTTGAACTTATTCAACCATGTTAACACTTTACTGTCAGTGTAAAGCGTAAATGGCCTATCTTCGAGATATGGACGAAAATGTCTAATCGCCCAAATAATCGCCAAACATTCTTGCTCGTTACAATGATAACGCTTCTCTGCTCCATTGAACTTCGCACTGGCATAGGAAATTATTCTTCACTGACCATCTTGCATTTGAAACAAAACAGCTCCCATGCCTTGTGCACTAGCATCTGTTTGCAAATGAAAAGCCAATTGAGGATGTGGACGAGACAAAGTAAGTGGTTTTTTAAATAGTCCTTTGACTTTTTTGAAGTGTTCATTACTGTCTTCACTCCAAAAGAAACTACGCCTTCCTTTGAGAAGATCTGACAAAGGTGCAATAGTAGTTGCTAGGTGCGGTACGTATTCTCGTACCCAATTACAAGCCCCTATAAAACTTTGCAACTCTTTTTTCGACTTTGGAGCTGAGGTCTGTAACAAAGAATTGAGACACGTGTCTCTAACTTCATTACCTGCGGAACTGACTTGGAAACCTAGATACTCCAATCGTGTCATACTAAAACAACACTTCTCCAGAGAACATGTCAAATTATAAGTATGTAGTCGCTCGAAAACTAATTGAAGATGACGAAGATGCTGGTCCCAATTATCTGAATAAATAATAATGTCGTCTAGATAGACAATAACGAAATCGTTAATGTAACCAGCCAAAACTTCTTGTGACATAAGTCTCTGAAATGTCCCTGCTGTCATGTATGTAAGATGAAAGATAAGCTAGCGTGCGTGAGAGTTCGAACGCCATCGCTCGCTCGTAAGCACTCACTCTGGCTTGGACCGCGACACAAGCAGCACGCGTCTCATTCGATATTGTATTTCATTTCTATTGTTAGAACTATTTAATAAATACTTGAACTTACAACTAATGTGTTGAATTATTAATCACAAATACATTACAACTGGCGACGAGGATAAAGCAGAGTGCGTGTACTTGTGCAAAACAATAATCGGAACGGATTAATTGTTGATTAATTGTCGACTCTGATAAATAGTGACAAAATGGAAGAACAAATCCAAGCTAAGATGGCCGAACTGGAAAAGATGCAACAGGCTCTCAATCAACAAAAGCTCCAAATGCAAGCAGAGTATAAGCGCATAACGGAGGAAAGAGAGAAAAACAACGCAGAGCTGTTGCAGAGATCACTCCAGGTAGCCCAGGCAACGAGGCCCGTCGTAACAGGTACGATCGGCTCAATGCAGCAATTCACCTTGAATGACGATTGGACGGTGTGGCATGAAAGGCTGGAGCAACATTTCATAGCGAATGACGTGCTAGACGGAAAAAAGGTCGCAGTGTTCATTACGCTACTTAGTGCAGAGGCATATACGTTGCTACGAGACTTATGCTCGCCCGATGCTCCCTCGAAGAAAACGATAGAACAGCTTGCAACAATCATGAAAGACCATCTTCAACCCAAGCCCAGCTGCATAACCGAACGCTACAAATTCAAGGAGAGACGACAACAAGCCGGTGAAAATGTAAAACAATACATCGCCAGCTTAAAAAAACTATCGATGCATTGTGAATTCGGCAACAATTTGGAAAACCAACTTCGAGACCAGTTCGTGTGGGGCCTTAAATGTGACGCAACGAAGAAACGGCTCCTCGGAGAAAGAGACCTCACATACCAAAAGGCCATGGAGACGGCAACAGCGCTAGAAGCTGCGACTCGCGACGTTGCAGAGATGCAAGGCTCCAGGAATTCGACCGACGCTGCGAACATCAGCTACATCGCAAAACGAAAAGGTAAACAAACTCCAAACTCGCGAAGCAAGGCCGCGATTAAATGCTATTGTTGTGGTAAACCGAACCACAAATCTTCGGAATGTCGTTTCAGAGAGTACGAGTGCGATGTATGTCATAAGAAAGGACACCTTAAGTCCGTATGTAAAAGTAAACATAACGCAAGCTCTTCCAAGTCAAAAAACGATAACGCATCAAAAATGTCGGGAAACAATTCTTCCACGAACGCTTGTAATTATATTGATAACACCGACGAATTGAACGAGCCATTCGAGAGAATGTTTTACTTAAGCGATACGTTAAACAAAATCGAGCCGTATACACTAAGAATGAATGTCGAAGCAAACGAGATTGAATTCGAAATAGATTCCGGGTCGCCAATCACCGCTATATCTGTTGGAAAACTAAAAGAGTACAAAAACTTATGCGAGTTAGATATTAAAACGCAAACCAGAAAATTTAAAAGTTATGTTGACAGCCCAATTATTCCGATTGGTACAATAAACGTACTTGTAGAGCACAATAAAGTAAAAAGAAATTTAAAATTGTATGTCATGCGCGGAAATAGTTTACCAATTATTGGTCGTGATTGGCTAACCGAATTTAACTTAATTGAACAAAGAAGCGATGGTAAAATTGTGATAAATTCAATCCACTGTATTTACGACGACATATACCGGGAGTTTAACGATGTATTTACTGATAAGATAGGAAAATATACAGGCGGCAAACTTACACTTCATTTAAAGCCAGACGCCAACCCAGTGTTTTGTAAGCCGCGACCGGTGCCGTACGCTATGAGAGAAAACGTGCTTAAAGAAATTCAAAGATTAACGCATGACGGCTTATTGACTCCGGTCAACAGTAGCGAATGGGCTACACCTATTGTACCTGTCGTCAAAAGCAACGGACAAATACGCATTTGCGGTGACTATAAGATCACGTTGAATCCGAACTTAATCGTGGATAAACATCCGATTCCGCGAATACCAGATTTGTTAACCAAATTAAACGGGGGAGTCATATTCTCGAAATTAGATCTATCACAAGCTTTTCAGCAAATCGAACTTGACGACGACTCAAGGGCGCTTACAACACTATCAACGCCCGCTGGGCTTATGTCAACGACACGACTCATGTACGGTGTAGCATCCGCCCCCGGACTATTTCAACGCGAAATGGAAAAAGTCTTGAACGGTATAAGCGACGTAGTATGTTTTTTTGACGATGTGTTGATTACTGGCGCGAACAAAGAAGCGCATGACAAAACTCTTATTGAAGTACTGACACGATTGCGAAAAAATAATTTGACCTTAAAAAAGGAAAAATGTAAACTTGGCGTCGATTCAATTGTATTCGTGGGATTTGTTATCGATAAAAACGGCATCAGAGCCGATGACAAAAAGGTCGAGGCAATTCGGAAACTACACCCACCGTCAAACGTTACGGAATTAAAATCATTTTTGGGTATGATCAATTATTTTTCTAAATTCATACAGAACTACGCGAGTTTAGTGAACCCTTTGTATGAACTTTTGAGGAAAGATACGCCATTTACGTGGACGCAAAAATGTGACGAGGCCTTCGAGGCTACAAAGAATATACTAGCATCCCGCACGGTACTGATGCACTACAGCCTGCAACTTCCGATTAAGCTTACATGTGATGCCTCACCGACGGGCGTAGGGGCGGTCTTGTCACACGTGCTCCCAAGCGGAGAGACCAAGCCAGTGTCGTACGCGTCGCGCGCGTTAAATAAAGCCGAACGGGGGTATTCACAACTCGACCGCGAAGCACTAGCAATATTTTTCGGAGTAAAAATCCACCATCAGTACCTGTACGGCCGAGAATTTATTTTAGAAACCGACCATAAACCCTTGACGTTCATCTTTGGCTCAAAAAAAGGGCTGCCGCAAATGGCGGCGAGTCGCTTACAGCGCTGGGCGGTTTTTCTTAGTGGCTATAATTTTGAAATCCGGCACGTGCGCGGAGCCGATAACGTCGTGGCAGACGGGTTGTCTCGCATAAACATGAATGAACTAACGGACAAAACGGTCTCCGAAGAATATTCATATTTAAATTACGTTGAAAATGAAACCAACACGATCGACGGAAAAATCGTGCGTCACGAGACTCGACTCGACCCTACATTGATTAAAGTTATGAAGCATTTGAACTTCGGGTGGCCCAGTCAAGTGGACCCAGAGTTGCTTCCTTACAAAAATAGATGTAACTCCTTAACGATCGAACAAGACTGTATAATGTTCGGGCACAGAATTGTAATTCCAAAAGCGCTGCGGGGGAAGGTACTTTCCGAATTGCATGCGGCCCACATGGGTATTGTACGCATGAAAGCGATAGCCCGATCTTTTGTATGGTGGCCGAACATAGACGCGGACATCGAGAATGTATCCAAATCATGTGCCCTTTGCGTCGAAAATGCTTGTAACCCCCCCCGCTCTCCACTTATAACATGGAATTGGCCAAACGGGCCAAATCACCGCATTCATGCAGACTTTCTAGGTCCAATCGAAAATAATATGTATTTAATTATCATCGACGCTTTTTCAAAGTGGGTCGACATGAAAAGAATGCCAAATATCAAAACGAGCGAAACAATAACTGCCTTCAAGCAGTATTTCAGTACCTGGGGCTTACCGATTATGTTAGTTACCGATAACGGTCCGTCATTTACGGCAAAACCGTTTGCGAACTTTTTGATCAACAATGGCATCAAACATGTATTAACTCCACCTTTTCATGCAGCCTCAAACGGCGCTGCCGAAAATGCGGTGCGTAGTTTTAAGACTAAATTTAAGTTACTTATGAAAGAGAGCGGCGATAAGGACGAAGCATTACTAAAGTACTTATTCTATTACCGCTCGTCGCCTCATTGTACGACGGGATGTTCACCAGCCGAGCTCCAATTTAATCGCTCCATGCGTACCAGACTGGACCTAATTCGTCCAGATATTCGCGAAAACGTCGAACGCCAACAGAGTCAACAAAAAAAATATTTTCATGGCAACCGACAAAAGCAATTCGAATTAGACGACATAGTCGCTGCAAAAGACTACCGAGATAATAATTGGAGGCCGGCTACGGTTGAAAATAGATTAGGTAATAATGTGTACGAAGTGCGAACCAACGACAATCGCATTTGGAAGCGACATATCGACCAATTATGTACAAGCGGCGTATACCCCTCTCAAACTATAATTAAGAACGAAAGCTCCAATGTTGAAAATACACCATGTACAAGTCCTCCAAAGTCACATCCTCCAGTAGAACTTAATAATAATAATAATAATAAATCGGATAAGTCGCCGGCCAAAGACCAAATTGTATCCACTGCGATTGACCAAACTGCGGTCACTTCTCCACCTATGAGCAACTCTCCAGTACCTCTGCGCAGGTCCACACGAGTAGCTAAACCGCAAAAAATATTGGACTACTCCGAGCTCTAATGCGATGTTCTGAATTAAGTCTGGAGGATTGTCATGTATGTAAGATGAAAGATAAGCTAGCGTGCGTGAGAGTTCGAAAGCCGTCGCTCGCTCGTAAGCACTCACTCTGGCTTGGACCGCGACACAAGCAGCACGCGTCTCATTCGATATTGTATTTCATTTCTATTGTTAGAACTATTTAATAAATACTTGAACTTACAACTAATGTGTTGAATTATTAATCACAAATACATTACACCTGCAGCTCCTTTTAATCCGAAAGGTAAAACCCGAAATTGATAAGTCCCTCCTGTCGGAGAACTGAAAGCTGTATATTTCTTCGAATGCTTATCCATAGGGATCTGCCAATAACCACTTTTCAAATCAAGGGTGCAAAAAATCGTCGCATTCCCTAAATCCTTCAAAGCATCAGTTATGCGAGGCATTTGTTGCGTGCTGTCTTCTGTCATTGAATTGAGTCGCCGATAATCGACACAAAATCGTAAACTTCCATTCTTCTTTTTAACCATAACTATCGGAGAACTGTACGGAGAATTGCATGGCTCGATAATTTCTGACTTTAACATGTCTTGTATCTGTTTATCAATCTCTTTTCGCTTCTCGTCGTTATAACGATATGGAGCTAAACGGAACGGCTTGTCATTCACAAGTTTAATCATGTGTTTAGTAGACTTAGTCTGTCTTAAACTTTCTTGAAAAATGTCCAATGACTCCTGATGATTACTTAAAAGCTGTTGAAAATTCTGTACATATCTGGCAGGAAACTCGTGCTTTATTTTGTCCAATTCAATTACATTATTATTCGTAAAAGTTGTATTTTCCGCGAATGGAACTGTAACACGCTCATCTTTTCCAATGAACATTATCTTTTTAGAGATATCGATAACCGCACCTTCCTTCGACAACCAATCGTATCCGAGCAAATATGAATGACGTAAAGTTGGAGAAATAAAAAACTGAGTCGAAAACTCTTTATCTTGTAAACAAAAATTCAAATAGACTGTCCCAACTATTTCCATGTAACTGTCCTTGTCAGCTAACTGTGCCAAAATCTTTGTTGACTGTAAAACGTGGTTTGATGAAAGAATTGACGGAGAGATGAAATTTTTGGAAGCTGCCGTATCTACTACTGCATGAAAAACATAATTATCGATAGTGACTTTGACTTTTGGAATGGTATTAAAACGAAACTGAGCATGACTGACTTCTGGTTTACTAAATCGTCCTTCTGCTCTCCGGGCTTTTAAAACTTCGCAATCGCGATGAAAATGATATGCTGGACAATAATAACACTTCGGAAGTGATGGCGATTCAGATGAACTTGTAGTCTTGGATTTATCCTCCTTAAAAATTCTTCTTTTTGGACTATTAATGCGTCGTTCTTCTTCTTCGTCCTTCTCAATCTCAATTGATTTTTGTAATAAATCAGAAAAATCAATAATATGTGTGGCTCGTAGACACTTTCGTAACGACGGGCGGATCAAATTAACCAACGTCGTCACCTTACTTTGCTCTGAGTCGTTAGGTTGGACTCTCTGATACAACATATATTTCTGTTGTAAAAACGTAGAAACTTGTTCACGTTCTCCTTGACTGTGGCCAAAAAGTTTCGCAAGTAAAGAACTCTTAATGGCAGGAGAATCAAAACGATCGATAAAAAGCTCTGTGAATCTGTCCCATTCAATTCCAATATTTTGATAACAGCGCCACCAACTTTCCGCGCCATCTCTTAAACCTTTCTTAATCGTTCTGACACGTTGATGATCAGGTAAATCGAAAGCTGCTAAATATTCCTCGCATCGAACGAGGAACTGTCGTGGATCTTCATGATCCAAACCTCTGTACTCAGGTAATGTTGGTTGATAACCAAAAAGCGCTTGAGAAAAAGCTTCCCAACTTCTCATAGTTGGCGGAAAACGATCTGCTGCTCCATTAACTTGTGCCTGTGGATGTCCAATATGGTTAAGAATTGCTGGATTAACTATATTATCTGGTAATGCTGGTCGTTGATCATGAAAAAATGCCGCTGGTGGTGGAGCTACTGCCGGTCGCTCAGCGGGCTGTACAATGTGTTGTACGACAGGTTGCGCATCTTCATCGACGTGAACCGCCGGTTCATGCTGCGCATTATTGGCCATATTCGCAGATCTGGAACGTGTGACTGGCGGAGATCGTTGAACGGACATGAATGTAAAACAGCAGTTTTACGAGGGCAAGGTCGCCAAATTATTACCGTAAGGCAATAAATAATTAGAAATGTGTGGTGAGGAACGGGAGAACAATGAGAATAGTTATTATTAGTCTCTTTTTGAGTCCTAAAAAGGACTGATTGTTCTCTTGAGTGCTTTGACTAGAAGTACGGATGCTCGGGATCGTATTCTAGTTCTGGCATGGAGGGCGCTGTTGGCCTTGGCTTAAGAAAGTCTCGTGCCCAACGTGGAAGCGGAAGATGCAGAATTGACCTAGATGTCGTTGTGGTCGGCGGTGATGATCGGGGATCGACGAGGTCTGACTCTTCCTCCTTAGGTGTTTCTTCGAGTTTCTCCGCAAACTCCTTCTCGATCTCCTCCCCGATCTTCTTCTCGAGCTCTCGTTTACGAGCCCGAGATCTCCGCTGATATATCCGCCTTCGTTCCTTCTGCTGCACGGTCTTGGGCATGAGTCGAAATTACCTCTCTTTAGAAGTGCTTTTGATCGCTACCTTCTGTAGAATGATAATTCGACGGTAACCAATCAGTGAGAGAAGCAGTTGCAATAAACTCTGCTAGTCTCGTTGAAAGGTAGAAACTATTAGCCAATCAGTGATAGAAGCAAAAGCAATGATCCTTTGCTAGTCTCGTTGAAAGGCTCTCGTATTTATCAATCAATGAAAAATAACAAGTTAGTTCAACCCGGAACATGTCAGAGCTTTATTCGACCCGACTCTTAACGATTCTCAGCCATAGTTTGTTTATACACCGCGACTTATTGTGTACGTGCCACCTAGCGGAAAGTTATGAACTAACATGTTGTTGGCTTAAATAAACAATTGAACGTAACACTATATTATTATTTCAGATTCAGATACTTTGTCGACAGGGACAAATTGGCTGTCCTGATGAATTCATCGTTCATGATAAAATCTATAGATATACATCTGAACAAAATGAGAAAGAACTAAAATATGATGATGATGGAAATGTAATGATTGGTCTCAATGTTCGATGCAATCCTACTGCTTATAATGATGCATTTAAAAAAATAGCTCCTACACAGTGTCTTAATTTGATCAGCCAAGGGGTGTTTGGACTGACCAGATTATCAAAAATGTGCGTGAGAAAGCAGAGTTACACTATAGGTAAAGAAGTATACCCAGCTACAGAAAGAATTGCTATTGAGCAAAAAGTGTATGCTTATATGAGAGGAAAACATTTCACACTTGCGCAGATTAATCAATTTTTTAACAAGATAAATGATCATCATGCCCATTCAATTTATAATGCAAAAAAACGCTTAGAGCATCAAAGGAAAATGGAAGAAAAAGAAGCAGCGATAGACAAAGACTTACAAGGCTTTCCTGCTCAAGAAGAACCTTAAATATGATGTTAAAGATTTTGATAAGATCAAGCTATGTTTGTTTTAGCTTTTAATAATACTTAAGTGTTTTATTGTTCTATGTTTTATCAAGATTAGGATATCTAGACTTAAATTTATGTGCAATCAAAAGAATTATCTTTCTTTATATTGCCATTTGTTACCAAAGATGACTAGACTTAAATTTATGTGCAATCAAAATAATTTTCTTTCTTGATATTGCCATTTGTTACCAAAGATGATGATTAATAAAGCATATTTGACTGATAAAAATCTGTATTTTTGTTAATTGTGAAATATTTATAATCCAAATACACCCTTAATAAATAAAAAATCAATTCATTAATAACAGAAAAAAAATAATAAAACAATACAAAACACAAAATTTCAAATTTAACAAAACACGTTCATAAGTATGGTTCACGTTATTCATAAATGGGTCTTATTAAAAATATGAAAATAAAGCATTGATAAGCTTTTCTTTCACAAAGCAAAATACAACTTTTTTTAAAATTTGGTTATCTGTTGCCCAGTAGAAAAGATTTACACAGCTTTCAAAGAACCAAAAACATGTTTTTTCCTTATTTTCATGAATATCTAATTCTAATAAAATATAAATAATGACCAGCTACCTTGTAGCCTTAATACATAGACGAGGAGTCAACCAACAGAAATCATAAAAATTTTATTTTAATTTGTATATCTGGTATATTATGCCAATTTTGGTTTTTTCTTACTAAATCATTTTCTCAATGCAATATATTGATATTTATACTATATTATCATGAAAATACGAAAAAAACATGTTTTTGACACACAAAAAATGAACTTTTATAAACTGTTATAAACTTTTATCATCTTTTCTAAAGTTTTATAAACTTTTATTAACTTTTATACACAAATTATAAATTTTGATAGAATTTTAGATTATTTTAGCACCATGAAACCAAAAATTGAAAAAAACTATAAACTTTTTTAAACTTTTATAAACTACTATTAAAATTTTTTAACTTTTATTAGAGTCCAAAATGAGCATGTTATTAGTAGAATATAAAAGTTTATAAAAGTTGGTAAAATTTTGTAGGTTTTTTAGCAGAAACGATTTTCGTTAGGGAAGTATAAAATAAGTATATCTAACATAATATGGATGAGAATATAATAAATACCGTCCGTTCATGTTATCATTTTAATGTCGCAAAAAATGCTACTAAGAAACTGAATAAAAGAAAAATTAATTCAGATTACTATGCGTCAAATAGAGATGCAATTTTAGCAAAAAAGAAGTCTCGAAAAATTGAGAAAAAAATGGAACTTAAAAGTGTGAAGAAAAAAAACGTCAGCAATAATGACCATGGTAACGCCAATAAAAGAAAATCTAATAAACGAATTTTATCAAATGCATGCTACTACCAAAAAAATAAAGATACGATTTTATCTAAAATAAAAGAAAAACATTCCTTAATAAGTAAAAAAGAATGTGATAGTAATAAAAAAAGTGTACACAATAATTATGATAGCAATAATAGTATTAGCTCAAAACAAAAGAAACTAATTAATAATAAAAAAAGCTCCGCAAAATATTATCAAAAAAATAAAGATACAATTTTATGCAAAGCAAAAGTTCAATATGGTTTTGTTGGAGCAACTTGATGTTGATTGGGTGGATTGAGTGGAGCAGGATTGAAATAAAGTGGAGGCAGAGTATTAAATTTAACACAAACTGAATTTATTATCACTATTGACTCAAATACTCTATAGGGCTCGAAAAGATTAATATTAGTTTTAAGCGTTTAGCTAACAAAAAGAACTTGAAGGATGCTCGAGACAAGCGATGCAAGTGCAGCGAAGGCTGTGTAGCAAGTGTGGCGCGCGAGCCGGACAGGCTGGGACATGCGCATAGGATGTGCGTCGCAGCGCCACATCAATCACGTAGCTATGCGCGTGTTTCGCCTGGGGGAACACAGGGAGGCAAGAGGGCCCCGCGCTGATTGCGCTGATTGCGCTGTCGTGAAAGGCTCTCCCAACAGGTTTGAAAAGAAAAAGTGAATCTTCTTTTATTACGGAGCCATTAGCATTTAAAAAACCAAAAGTAAGTGATGTAGAAAAAAAGGCATTTTAGGAAAAAAGGCATTTCATGCACTTGATCAAGAACAAAATAATAAAAATACTTATAATAACTATGCTGCTAGATCAATACAGAAAAAATACAAAATTTTAAATAATAACATAAAATTAACAAAATATTTATTAGAGGATAAAGTGTATTACATTAAAAAGTTGTCGAATAACATAGATAGTAAATCTTTCACTGATCGCCAAATTCAAGCAGATCGTTTAGTTACGAATTGTATTTACATACGAGATGAAAAAGTATTTTCATTTAAAAAAATTTTAAAAAAATGTCAAGAAAAGGTAGACATATTATTAGCACGATTAGGTGGAAGAATAATAAGAGACAACCTGGAATGTGCAGTTACAACTTTATGTGGATCACCGATGCATGTGAGTAGCAAAGAACCTCACTTTCGCGAAGCTGCATATTCTAATAATGAGGAAATAATTTGTGAAGATTCTCGTTTCGTTATTGATGAAATTGGAAGAGTAACAAATATACTACCCGTGATAAGTGTAACTAAAAAGAATAGAAAAAATAGGGAATGCAGTGGGTTTTGTAAATCAATAGACGTTAACATTGTGAGTGAACTAAAACAACTATTTATGGAATTGAGTGAATTGAATTTTTCTACGGCACATCGTTATTTTAGAAAAATAGACATTTGTACTGCTGAAAGTAGAAACATAGATAAAACATCAAAAGGACATCCATTAATTTGCTACATGGATTCAATTACATGTGGATCTAAATTTTTATATTTACGTGTATTATCTTTCCACTATCCTAAATTACGAACAATTGAAAGGCAAATTTATCTATCAAGGCAAACTTACGCTGAAATAGAAAAAATTGAAAATGCTTTAATTAGAGGAGATTTTAGCACATTAACAAAAGTTCTATCTGAATCCGAAAAGGGTTGCATACGATTTAATCCTACTAAAGTCAATGAAGTATGTTTGGACGAAAATGTACTTAGAGATATATATCAAGAAGGAATAAAAATATATACCCAAAAAATGATGGATACTCCGGTAATACCTTGCGTTTCATGTGAAAGACTTCGTACTTCAAAAAGTATCAAATCGGCAACAGTTTTCTATATAATAAACCCAGTGAGCATCAAGTAAAATTTGGCGTAGAAAATGATAAAATTAAGCTCTTGCTACGCCATTGCGGAAAAACTAAATTCCAAAACGAATCTATTTGTAAAACTTGTTATAAAAAATTAGGATTCGATGAAATGCCCCCGATGTGTGTATTAAATAATTTGGCAATTGCTCAGCAGCCAATTCAAATTTCTAGTTTTAACGACTTTGAAAAAATGTTAATACAACGAGCTAAGGCTTTCCAAACAATTTACAAATTAAATACAGTTATGAAAAAAAAATTCCCCATCATGTTAAAATAGATAAGGTCAAAGGCAGAACTTTTCATTTACCACTTCCGCTTCAAGAGACTTTAAATAAAATATGTCCAAAAACTAATCCCCTAGATACTAACAACAACTTGTTTATTTTAGTTCGATCTTGTCCCACAAAAGCAAAAACCATTTGGCCTCGATTTAGTAGACATCAAAAAAATTTGGGAGGCACTTGTTTGGTTCAAATCAAATAACCCGCTTTACAAAGAAATACTTTTACCATCACAGCCACAAGAATTATTGAGTATACTTAACAACGAAAATTTGCAGTATGAAATAGCAGAAAAGGATAATATTACGGATGAGCCGGATGCGTCAAAATGCATTGATTCAAAAGAACATAATGAAAACGAAACTGCAATGATAAAAATCAATGATGGTATTCCCAAGCATGGTGCATTGCTGACTCAAAAAGTTGAATCGGATTCTTATTACGAAGATTTCACAATTTATCCTTTACACGGGAATAAAATCAATGAAACAGATAGCAAACTATATCAAATGCTACAAGTGTATGCTAATCCAATTGATTATCGTAATAATGAATTAGATTTAAAATTGTGGTATAGTTACCAGAGCGCGCACGTATGCGCACTCACATGGTGTCGTACACACCGTGCTTCGAACGATATCAGTATTGTACCGGCACGGGCGCACTCGAGAGCTCTCTGTATCTATCTGTACCACATTCCTATAATATTATTATGTAATTCCTAAATAAAGCCTTAAGTAATTAAAATAGAACAATTGTGTTTAATCAATACATTACAATTGGCGACGAGGAATCGACGATCTTACGTAAATTATTTAAAGTTCAATGAGTGAAAGTGGTAATAGTGACGAAGTTGACGAACCAACTAGACAAGAAATTATTCAACAGTTGGAAAGTGCCGGTATACAATATTCAGCAAAAGACTCAACAAAGCGGTTGAAAGGAAAATTAAAAAAAGCAACGGAGAACACACCAAAAGAGGAAAGTAAAAGTGAAGTAAAACCGAGTGAAGTGAACACAGTATCAGCGATGACAACGATAGATTCAAAAGTAAAATTGGAGTTTGAATTGGGCAAAGATGATTGGGAGACGTTTGTGGAAAGATTGGAATTATATTTTTTTGCAAACGGCATTAGTGACGAAAAAAAGCAAGCAGCCATCTTATTGACACGGGTAAGCGCGGACACATACAAACTCGCCAAAAATCTATGTCATCCAGAAAAACTCAAAGATAAAAAGTTCAACGAAGTGTCCAAGCTATTATCAGACCACTTATGCCCAAAGCCGTCGGAAACGATGGAAAGGTGTAAATTTTATGCAGCGCAACAAGGACCCACGGAGAAATTAGCCGATTTCGGAGCGCGATTGAAAGAGCTTTCGCTAAATTGTAATTTCGCTGATCTAGAGACGGCGCTAAGGGATCAATTGGTATGCGGGCTAAAGGATCATGCGTCGAAAGCAGAGCTATTTAAACAAGAGAAGTTAACGTACGCGGGTGCCTACAAGATAGCGCTGGCACGCGAGAAAGCAGAAATGAATGCGACAACAGCAGAAAAATTGAGCGAATCAAACAGGCATGATGATAACATTCATTCGGTAAAAGTTAACGATAACAAGAGCCACAAAAATAAAAGTAATTCGAGTTTAGTGTGCTACTGCTGTGGAAAGCCGAACCATATAGCCCGTAACTGCAAACACAGGCAACAGACATGCCGAAATTGTAAGCGGCAAGGTCATCTAGAAGCAATGTGCCGAAGCCAGAAGAAGAAGATACAGTACCTGCAAACGTCAACACAGAAGGAAGCCAGTAGCAGCGATAACAGCAGCGTCAGTAGCAGCCATGAAGAAGACGAGTCGTACGAGTTCAACAACATTACGAGTAACTGTTATACTACAAATAATGTAACGCATTCCGATGCGGCAACAGCTCCGTGTTATTTAAATCTAGATATTAACGCGATAAAATTTAAGATGGAAGTTGACTCGGGCTCGTTCTGGAGTATTATCTCCGAAGAAACGAGAAATAATTATTTTCGAAACAATAACATATGTAAAATCGCTATAGAAATGAGCGCGTATAACTTAAAAGTAAACCCGGTAGGCATTTTGCGCGGTGTGAATGTGTGTTTTAAAAATAAAATGTACACCTTGGATTTAATGGTTTTACCGGGAAAGGGCTCTTTTGGGTAGGTCATGGTTACATGCTTTTGGATTGTGGCCACTACTAAAGATACACAATATAGTAGATAATCACAATGAACTAAGCACTCGAGTGGTAAAAGACTTTCCAAAATTATTCGGTCAAGGTGTCGGTTGTTTCAATAAAGGAACGGTTAAACTTGCAATAAAAGAAAATACAATACCGAAAGCATGTAAGCTAAGACATGTACCGTTCGCGATAAGAGATAAGATCGAAGCTGAGCTGAAGCGATTAGAAAACTTAGGGCACATAGAACCGGTGCGCACGAGTGAATGGGCAACGCCAATAGTGCCGATAATTAAAAAAGACAAAAGTGTACGCATATGCGGTAATTTTAAGCTCACTGTAAACCCTTGCTTAGTTGTAAACAGACATCCGTTGCCAACAATCAACGATATTTTTGAATGTCTGCAGGGGGGAAAAAAATTCACTCAAATTGATTTGACACATGCCTACATGCAGGTTCCGGTGCACACAGAGTCACGCGACTTGCTAACAATTATAACGCACGTCGGCTTGTTTCGTTATACCAAACTAACGGAGGGCGTGGCTTCGGGCCCGGGGGAATTTCAAAAGATCATGGAAGACTGTCTCCGCGATGTAACGGGGCAGACGGCGGTGTATCTCGATAATATATTTATTACCGGAAAAACCGATGAAGAACACGTGGAAACGCTGTACAAAGTATTACGTGTTCTAGAAAACCACGGGTTTAAAGTAAATGTAAAAAAATGCGATTTTTTAAAAGAGGAATTGGAAATTCTAGGGTTCGTGATTCGGGAAGGGGAACTGTGCACATCGCGAAAGAAAGTAGATGCCATAGTTAAGGCGCCGATACCGGAAAATAAAAAACAACTATTATCATTTTTGGGTCTTGTCACGTATTACGAACGTTTTTTGCCGGATCGCGCATCGAAACTGATACCTTTGTATAACTTAACGAAACAAACTAAATTCGTATGGAATGAAGAGTGCAGCAAAGCGTATGAATGGATAAAAAAAGAGATAGCGTCAGCTAGAGTATTGACAAATTATGATGTAACAAAAGAATTGGTTTTAGCATGTGATGCGTCACAATACGGACTTTCGGCAATACTATCGCACCGCTACCCTAACGGCGACGAAAAACCTATCGCATTTGCTTCGAAGGTAATACCGGTCAAAGAACAAAATAGAGCCATCATTGATAAAGAAGCAGCTGCAATAGTATTCGGCTTTAAAAAATTTTACAATTACGTCTACGGACGCGAAATAATTTTAAAAACAGACCACAAACCATTGGTGTTTATTTTTGGACCAAATCAAGAAATACCTTTTCAGTATACGCGCCCGTTTGAGGCTTATTACGCGCTGGGCATGCTGTGTCGGTAATATACTCGGTTACGGTCGAGCAGCGCCTCGTACTGAAATCATGCCTACTCGACCTGTAATCATGATTATAGGTCGAGGACACGTAGCGCGCTCTGCCGGCGCTCAGACGTTGCGATCGCTGCCTACAACAGCTACGGCCAAAGTTCTATAACCTGTACCAACTATCGTTTGAGACGAACAGACCCAAAACAAGATGAATTTTAATTCGATGTTTGCTGTTTCCACCAGCAATCAAAAAGAAAGCGACAACGAAAGCGACAGTGACAGTGATGAAATACAAAGTGAAGCTGCCCAGGAAATCCAAAGACTAATAGAAAAAGCAAAATCTAATGTCATACCTGAACAATCCAGACCTCTGTATGAAAAGCAGTACATGATCAATAAATTTTTGAGATAATAAAAATATTTTAAATATACATTTTATCACTCCTCCATAAGTGCATTTATGCATAAATTCTTTATTATAGAACTTTTCACAGCTCGCCTTCGGCTCGCGAAAAAATACTTAAAATTAATCACAGCTCGCCTTCGGCTCGCGAAAAAATACTCAAAACTAATCACAGCTCGCCTTCGGTTCGCAAAACCCTCTTCGCATCAAATCTGTATCATTTGCACTGGGCATTATTTTATAGCTCCTCAAAACGTGCGCTTATGCAGAAAAATTTTTTAGACATCAATGGCTGGTGTAGCGGTGTGATTAGGTCTCGTCGTGTTTGCAGCGTTGGGGACGCCGTAGTGCCTCGGCCGCACGCGGCCTCGGCGCCTACAGCGCCCCAAAGCTGCAAACACAACTCGACCGTAATCACACCACTACCAGCCCTTGATGTGTAAATAACTAATANCAAAATGATAAAGTCAGGTAAAAACCTCAACGAAGCGATAAACAAATTTTTGTTAGACTACCGCAGTACAGATCATTGTTCAACAGGTCGATCGCCGGCGTTTATGTTATTTAAACGCGAATTGCGAACGAAATTAGATAGCGTCCGTCCGAACATGTCCGATGAGGTGGAAGAGTCGCGATTGCGCCAGGCGCTCAGTCGCGGGGGATCTCGTAGGGTTCAATTTGCCGAGGGGGAAAGAGTCTGGGTAGACGACTACTCATCTACACAAAAAAAGAAAACCCAAGCGATAATCACATCGCAGTTATCTCCGGTAAATTTTGAAGTCGAAGTGTCACCAGGAAAGCGCTTTAAACGACATGTCGACCAAATGTTGAAATGTAAAACCGATAACGATATAAATAATAGAACACAAGAGACACCTCGGGTCAAAATACCGGAAACTCGACGAGTATCTCAAAGATTGGCGAATAAACGGTTACCAAAGTAACCATCATGTAATTCTATTCTTATTCTCCGAAAGGGGGAAGAAATTGTGGTATAGTCACCAGAGCGCGCACGTATGCGCACTCACATGGTGTCGTACACACCGTGCTCCGAACGATATCAGTATTGTACCGGCACGGGCGCACTCGAGAGCTCTCTGTATCTATCTGTACCACATTCTTATGTAATTCCTAAATAAAGCCTTAAGTAATTAAAATAGAACAATTGTGTTTAATCAATACATTACAGCTTGTATTAATTATACAGGGTGGGAAGCAATCTAAATAGCTTGCAAAGTAAGGGCATCAAAAACCTTATGTCCAACGTATTTTTTACTGGGAATAAAATGGTGACGTTGAATTTGACCTTGAACATAACCTCAAAGCTCCAGCTGTGGAACCCCCATTTTTTTTGTACATTAGAAGAGAGCGGACAATTTTTCATTCGAATGTGCCCTTTGTTTTTTTCCAAGGCGTTCAATACGTAATAAGTGTGAACTTAGCACAGTTTAATAAAAGTACGTACAATACTTGGATCAAAAAGTTCTATATCCATAAATGGGGAATTTTTTGCCAAACTATCGTGAACTCTCGCTACACTCGGACTTCAAACTAACACTCGCACAAGATAGACGTCAGCGATTGAAGATCGGCTGTAACTAACACTAAGTTGGTCCCTTGAACATTTTTAAAACCGAGTTTCACCGTAGCTCTTATTATACAAAGTATGAAAAAAATATAAATATTTACCACTTTCTTGCTTATTTTCAGAAGTTTCTGTGCTAGGAGTAGCGTTAGATGATGGTGATCTTGGATTAAATGAAACTGCTGGAGTCATTCGGTTACTATTATAAGGTCTATTCATTGATCCGAGTAAAGTTCCTAAGCCACTTATGTGACCAACTCCTCCAAATAACTGCATTAATTGCTGCTGCGACATGTTATTCAGTAAATTCTGCAAATCTCCTTCTGGATTAGTAGAACTGGTCCTTTGAGAATTGAGCGTAGGAGGATTATTCAAGATATCATTAATTTTCTTGCACCTTTCTTCATCCATGTCGGTTTTAGCATCCTATCATCAAAATTTAAAATTTTAATCATCCTATCATTAAAAACAATTGAAGTTAAAATTAAAAGTAAATAAGTATTTATAGATCTTTATAGATCGAGAATTATAGATCTCTACAGCGTGAATACATCTTATATTCTTCAAATGAACAAGTATTTATGACACAGTGAACACGAAACAGTACACTGAAAAAATTTTGCACTGAATTAGTGTTCACTTTGGTCTTTTATTGATATCACACTATAGTGTCTTAACTTTAGATTCAACAGTTAACTTGTAAAAAGTTCACGACGATGGTGACAGGGATTTAGGTTCACGGTGAACGCGATTATCAAGCACTTTTTGTTGTCGGGGCGATTGGACTATATTTGAGTAAAATCTTACATAAACGAGCCTATTTTCTTTATACGTTCGAATAATATTGTAAAAACTTTGTTATTTAAAAAAAAAGATATTTTTGCGAAAGAAAAAATATTTCCCGATTTTTTTGACATTTGTTGCTTTTTCGTCCGACACATCATTATCGAATTAAAGGTCAATGTAAACTCAAAACTATCACGTTTTGTCATTGTTAGGGCTGTGCGAGTATCCGATTTTTCGAGTTTTACTCGACTCGAACTCGACTCGCCGAGTTCGAGTCGAGTTCGAGTCGAGTCGGGAAAATTCGAGTACTCGAGTTTTTTCGAATACTCGATTTTCTCTCGAGTACTCGAGTTTTTTCGGGTACTCGAATTTTTTCGAATAATCGATTCTTTTCGAGTACTCGCAATGTATTTAAATTTTAAGTAAATAAATGGTGAATCAACAGTCTCTAGACGTACACACGTACACACAAAAGGAGGGGTCTAGAGACTGTTAATTCATCATTTATTCACTTAAAACTTGAATATATTGCGAGTATTCGAAAAAACTCGATTACTCGAAAAAACTCGAGTACCCGAAAAAACTCGAGTACTCGACAAAAACGCGAGTACCCGAAAAAACTCGAGTACTCAAAAAATCGAGTACTCGACTCGAACTCGAACTCGACGGGTCGAGTTTTTTCGAGTACTCGCACAGCCCTAGTCATTGTTCACAAAAATATCCTTATTAAACTTGATAAAATTAATCTCAAAAGTTTTGTTATGAAGGAAATAAATACCCATTTTTTGATATTTATTATTGTTTCTTAGTTATTACGGTTTAAAAAATTGAAATGTTACGGAACGTAACGTAACTTTCACGAATAAAGATCCAATAGTTATTTACATACCAAGGGCGAGAAGCTTCTAAGCCCTTGGTATATAAAAATTTTTTCTGCCTTAGCGCACGTTTCGAGCGCTCCTCGACTGTACGCCCATCTCCTCGACTTGTATTCAATGATTTCAGTGCGAGGAGAAGCCCAAATCTTCTGGACCATACTCGCATTCATTACTGAATACTGAGCACGCTCAGCGCGTAATCAGCCTCAACTGACATGCTCATTATCGATAACGCAATTTACCGTCACGCGTGAAGCCAAATTCTTGTCACAGTGACAAATGATTCCGTTCAAAATATTAGTATACTGTTTCTGTATAATATTTTTCGGGTTTTTTCGGGTACTCGCGTTTTTGTCGAGTACTCGAGTTTTTTCGG